>NW_025533194.1:0-106278 GCF_020631705.1 Daphnia magna | reverse complement strand
ACTGTTATACCATGAGTTTTTACTTCTATATGTATACTGCATCAAATATACTTGTATTCAATGTGAATACACTGTTATACCATGAGTTTTTACTTCTATATGTAAACAGCATCAAATATACTTGTTTTCAATTTGAATACACTGTTATACCATGAGTTTTTACTTCTATACGTAAACTGCATGGAATATACTTGTATTCAATGTGAATACACTGTTATACCATGAGTTTTTTACTTATATGTAAACTGCATGGAATATACTTGTATTCAATGTGAATACACTGTTATACCATGAGTTTTTACTTCTATATGTAAACTGCATGGAATATACTTGTATTCAATGTGAATACACTGTTATACCATGAGTTTTTACTTCTATATGTATACTGCATCAAATACATGATACTTGATATTCAACTGAGTTATATTTTTACTTCTATATGTAAACAGCATCAAATATACTTGTATTCAATGTGAATACACTGTTATACCATGAGTTTTTACTTCTATAGGTAAACAGCATCAAATATACTTGTATTCAATGTGAACACTTTATACATGACTTTTACCTATATGAAACACACAAAGTAATACACTGTTATACCATGAGTTTTTACTTACTAATTTAGAAAACTTCATGGAATATACTTGTATTCAATGTGAATACACTGTTATACCATGAGTTTTTTTTACTTAAATGGCAAACTGAAATATACTTGTATTCAATGTGAATACACTGTTATACCATGAGTTTTTACTTCTATATTTAAACTGCATGGAATATACTTGTATTCAATGTGAATACACTGTTATACCATGAGTTTTTACTTCTATATGTAAACTGCATGGAATATACTTGTATTCAATGTGAATACACTGTTATACCATGAGTTTTTACTTCTATATGTAAACTGCATGGAATATACTTGTATTCAATGTGAATACACTGTTATACCATGAGTTTTTACTTCTATATGTAAACAGCATCAAATATACTTGTATTCAATGTGAATACACTGTTATACCATGAGTTTTTACTTCTATATGTAAACAGCATCAAATATACTTGTATTCAATGTGAATACACTGTTATACCATGAGTTTTACTTCTTTATGTATACTTCTATATGTAATACATGTAATCAATGTGAATATACTTGTAAATATACTTGTATATCAGCATGAAATATACTTGTATTCAATGTGAATACACTGTTATACCATGAGTTTTTACTTCTATATGTAAACAGCATCAAATATACTTGTATTCAATGTTTTTACTTTATATAAACTGAATACACTGTTATACCATGAGTTTTTACTTCTATATGTAAACTGCATGGAATATACTTGTATTCAATGTGAATACACTGTTATACCATGAGTTTTTACTTCTATATGTAAACTGCATGGAATATACTTGTATTCAATGTGAATACACTGTTATACCATGAGTTTTTACTTCTATATGTAAACTGCATGGAATATACTTGTATTCAATGTGAATACACTGTTATACCATGAGTTTTTACTTCTATATAAACTGCATCAAATATACTTGTATTCAATGTGAATACACTGTTATACCATGATTTTTACTTCTATATGTAAACTGCATCAAATATACTTGTATTCAATGTAAATACACTGTTATACCATGAATTTTTACTTCTATATGTAAACAGCATCAAATATACTTGTATTCAATGTGAAAGTTTTTACTTCTATATGTAACAGACTGGAACATACTTGTATTCAATGTGAATACACCTTTTATACCATGAGTTTTTACTTCTATATGTAAACAGCATCAAATATACTTGTATTCAATGTGAATACACTGTTATACCATGAGTTTTTACTTCTATATGTAAACAGCATTCAAATATTACTTGTATTAAATTGAATACACTGTTATACCATGAGTTTTTACTTCTATATGTAAACATGCATGGAATATACTTGTATTCAATATGTAAATATACTGTTATACCATGAGTTTTTATCTATATATGGAATATACTTATATTCAATGTGAATACACTGTTATACCATGAGTTTTTACTTCTATATGTAAACAGTATACATGAGTATTGAATATACTTGTATTCAATGTGAATACACTGTTATACCATGAGTTTTTACTTCTATATGTAAACTGCATGGAATATACTTGTATTCAATGTGAATACACTGTTATACCATGAGTTTTTACTTCTATATGTAAACTGCATGAAATATACTTGTATTCAATGTGAATACACTGTTATACCATGAGTTTTTACTTCTATATGTAAACTGCATGGAATATACTTGTATTCAATGTGAATACACTGTTATACCATTGAGTTTTTACTTCTATATGTAAACTGCATGGAATATACTTGTATTCAATGTGAATACACTGTTATACCATGAGTTTTTACTTCTATATGTAAACTGCATGGAATATACTTGTATTCAATGTGAATACACTGTTATACCATGAGTTTTTACTTCTATATGTAAACTGCATCAAATATACTTGTATTCAATGTGAATACACTGTTATACCATGAGTTTTTACTTCTATATGTAAACAGCATCAAATATTCTTGTATTCAATGTGAATACACTGTTATACCATGAGTTTTTACTTCTATAGGTAAACAGCATCAAATATACTTGTATTCAATGTGAATACACTGTTATACCATGAGTTTTTACTTCTATATGTAAACAGCATCAAATATACTTGTATTCAATGTGAATACACTGTTATACCATGAGTTTTTACTTCTATATGTAAACTGCATGGAATATACTTGTATTCAATGTGAATACACTGCTATACCATGAGTTTTTACTTCTATATTTAAACTGCATGGAATATACTTGTATTCAATGTGAATACACTGTTATACCATGAGTTTTTACTTCTATATGTAAACTGCATGGAATATACTTGTATTCAATGTGAATACACTGTTATACCATGAGTTTTTACTTCTATATGTAAACTGCATGGAATATACTTGTGTTCAATGGGAATACACTTTTATACCATGAGTTTTTACTTCTATATGTATACTGCATCAAATATACTTGTATTCAATGTGAATACACTGTTATACCATGAGTTTTTACTTCTATATGTAAACAGCATCAAATATACTTGTAAACAATGTGAATACACTGTTATACCATGAGTTTTTACTTCTATAGGTAAACAGCATCAAATATACTTGTATTCAATGTGAATACACTGTTATACCATGAGTTTTTACTTCTATATGTAAACAGCATCAAATATACTTGTATTCAATATGAATACACTGTTATACCATGAGTTTTTACTTCTATATGTAAACTGCATGGAATATACTTGTATTCAATGTGAATACATTGTTATACCATGAGTTTTTACTTCTATATGTAAACTGCATGGAATATACTTGTATTCAATGTGAATACACTGTTATACCATGAGTTTTTACTTCTATATGTAAACAGCAGCAAATATACTTGTATTCAATGTGAATACACTGTTATACCATGAGTTTTTACTTCTATATGTATACTGCATCAAATATACTTGTATTCAATGTGAATACACTGTTATACCATGAGTTTTTACTTCTATATGTAAACAGCATCAAATATACTTGTATTCAATGTGAATACACTGTTATACCATGAGTTTTAACTTCTATATGTAAACAGCGTCCAATATACTTGTATTCAATGTGAATACACTGTTAAACCATGAGTTTTTACTTCTTTATGTAAACAGCATCAAATATACTTGTATTCAATGTGAATACACTGTTATACCTTGAGTTTTTACTTCTATATGTAAACTGCATGGAATATACTTGTATTCAATGTGAATACACTGTTATACCATGAGTTTTTACTTCTATATGTATACTGCATCAAATATACTTGTATTCAATGTGAATACACTGTTATACCATGAGTTTTTACTTCTATATGTAAACAGCATCAAATATACTTGTATTCAATGTGAATACACTGTTATACCATGAGTTTTTACTTCTATATGTAAACAGCATCAAATATACTTGTATTCAATGTGAATACACTGTTATACCATGAGTTTTTTTTTCTTTATGTAAACAGCATCAAATATACTTGTATTCAATGTGAATACACTGTTATACCATGAGTTTTTACTTCTATATGTAAACAGCATCAAATATACTTGTATTCAATATGAATACACTGTTATACCATGAGTTTTTACTTCTATATGTAAACTGCATGGATTATACTTGTATTCAATGTGAATACACTGTTATACCATGAGTTTTTACTTCTATATGTAAACTGCATGGAATATACTTGTATTCAATGTGAATACACTGTTATACCATGAGTTTTTACTTCTATATGTAAACAGCAGAAAATATACTTGTATTCAATGTGAATACACTGTTATACCATGAGTTTTTACTTCTATATGTATACTGCATCAAATATACTTGTATTCAATGTGAATACACTGTTATACCATGAGTTTTTACTTCTATATGTAAACAGCATCAAATATACTTGTATTCAATGTGAATACACTGTTATACCATGAGTTTTAACTTCTATATGTAAACATCGTCCAATATACTTGTATTCAATGTGAATACACTGTTAAACCATGAGTTTTTACTTCTTTATGTAAACAGCATCAAATATACTTGTATTCAATGTGAATACACTGTTATACCTTGAGTTTTTACTTCTATATGTAAACTGCATGGAATATACTTGTATTCAATGTGAATACACTGTTATACCATGAGGTTTTACTTCTATATGTAAACAGCAGCAAATATACTTGTATTCAATGTAAATACACTGTTACACCATGAGTTTTTACTTCTATATGTAAACTGCATGGAATATACTTGTATTCAATGTGAATACACTATTATACCATGAGTTTTTACTTCTATATGTAAACAGCATCAAATATACTTGTATTCAATGTGAATACACTGTTATACCATGAGTTTTTACTTCTATAGGTAAACAGCATCAAATATACTTGTATTCATTGTGAATACACTGTTATACCATGAGTTTTTACTTCTATATGTAAACAGCAGCAAATATACTTGTATTCAATGTGAATACACTGTTATACCATGAGTTTTTACTTCTATATATAAACTGCATGGAATATACTTGTATTCAATGTGAATACACTGTTATACCATGAGTTTTTACTTCTATATGTAAACTGCATGGAATATACTTGTATTCAATGTGAATACACTGTTATACCATGAGTTTTTACTTCTATATGTAAACTGCATGGAATATACTTGTATTCAATGTGAATACACTGTTATACCATGAGTTTTTACTTCTATATGTATACTGCATCAAATATACTTGTATTCAATGTGAATACACTGTTATACCATGAGTTTTTACTTCTATATGTAAACAGCATCAAATATACTTGTAATCAATGTGAATACACTGTTATACCATGAGTTTTTACTTCTATAGGTAAACAGCATCAAATATACTTGTATTCAATTTGAATACAATGTTATACCACGAGTTTTTACTTCTATATGTAAACAGCATCAAATATACTTGTATTCAATGTGAATACACTGTTATACCATGAGTTTTTACTTCTATACGTAAACTGCATGGAATATACTTGTATTCAATGTGAATACACTGTTATACCATGAGTTTTTACTTCTATATGTAAACTGCATGGAATATACTTGTATTCAATGTGAATACACTGTTATACCATGAGTTTTTACTTCTATATGTAAACAGCATCAAATATACTTTTATTCAATGTGAATACACTGTTATACCATTTGTTTTTACTTCTATATGTAAACTGCATGGAATATACTTGTATTCAATGTGAATACACTGTTATACCATGAGTTTTTACTTCTATATGTAAACTGCATAGAATATACTTGTATTCAATGTGAATACACTGTTATACCATGAGTTTTTACTTCTATATGTATACTGCATCAAATATACTTGTATTCATTGTGAATACACTGTTATACCATGAGTTCTTACTTCTATATGTAAACAGCATCAAATATACTTGTATTCAATGTGAATACACTGTTATACCATGAGTTTTTACTTCTATAGGTAAACAGCATCAAATATACTTGTATTCAATGTGAATACACTGTTTTACCATGAGTTTTTACTTCTATATGTAAACAGCATCAAATATACTTGTATTCAATGTGAATACACTGTTATACCATGAGTTTTTACTTCTATATGTAAACTGCATGGAATATACTTGTATTCAATGTGAATACACTGTTATACCATGAGTTTTTACTTCTATATTTAAACTGCATGGAATATACTTGTATTCAATGTGAATACACTGTTATACCATGAGTTTTTACTTCTATATGTAAACAGCAGCAAATATACTTGTATTCAATGTGAATACACTGTTATACCATGAGTTTTTACTTCTATATGTATACTGCATCAAATATACTTGTATTCAATGTGAATACACTGTTATACCATGAGTTTTTACTTCTATATGTAAACAGCATCAAATATACTTGTATTCAATGTGAATACACTGTTATACCATGAGTTTTAACTTCTATATGTAAACAGCATCCAATATATTTGTATTCAATGTGAATACACTGTTATACCATGAGGTTTTACTTCTATATGTAAACAGCATCAAATATACTTGTATTCAATTTGAATACAATGTTATACCACGAGTTTTTACTTCTATATGTAAACAGCATCAAATATACTTGTATTCAATGTGAATACACTGTTATACCATGAGTTTTTACTTCTATCGTAAACTGCATGGAATATACTTGTATTCAATGTGAATACACTGTTATACCATGAGTTTTTACTTCTATATGTAAACTGCATGGAATATACTTGTATTCAATGTGAATACACTGTTATACCATGAGTTTTTACTTCTATATGTAAACAGCATCAAATATACTTGTATTCAATGTGAATACACTGGTATACCATGAGTTTTTACTTCTATATTTAAACTGCATGGAATATACTTGTATTCAATGTGAATACACTGTTATACCATGAGTTTTTACTTCCATATGTAAACAGCAGCAAATATACTTGTATTCAATGTGAATACACTGTTATACCATGAGTTTTTACTTCTATATGTATACTGCATCAAATATACTTGTATTCAATGTGAATACACTGTTATACCATGAGTTTTTACTTCTATATGTAAACAGCATCAAATATACTTGTATTCAATGTGAATACACTGTTATACCATGAGTTTTTACTTCTATATGTATACTGCATCAAATATACTTGTATTCATTGTGAATACACTGTTATACCATGAGTTCTTACTTCTATATGTAAACAGCATCAAATATACTTGTATTCAATGTGAATACACTGTTATACCATGAGTTTTTACTTCTATAGGTAAACAGCATCAAATATACTTGTATTCAATGTGAATACACTGTTTTACCATGAGTTTTTACTTCTATATGTAAACAGCATCAAATATACTTGTATTCAATGTGAATACACTGTTATACCATGAGTTTTTACTTCTATATGTAAACTGCATGGAATATACTTGTATTCAATGTGAATACACTGTTATACCATGAGTTTTTACTTCTATATTTAAACTGCATGGAATATACTTGTATTCAATGTGAATACACTGTTATACCATGAGTTTTTACTTCTATATGTAAACAGCAGCAAATATACTTGTATTCAATGTGAATACACTGTTATACCATGAGTTTTTACTTCTATATGTATACTGCATCAAATATACTTGTATTCAATGTGAATACACTGTTATACCATGAGTTTTTACTTCTATATGTAAACAGCATCAAATATACTTGTATTCAATGTGAATACACTGTTATACCATGAGTTTTAACTTCTATATGTAAACAGCATCCAATATATTTGTATTCAATGTGAATACACTGTTATACCATGAGGTTTTACTTCTATATGTAAACAGCATCAAATATACTTGTATTCAATTTGAATACAATGTTATACCACGAGTTTTTACTTCTATATGTAAACAGCATCAAATATACTTGTATTCAATGTGAATACACTGTTATACCATGAGTTTTTACTTCTATACGTAAACTGCATGGAATATACTTGTATTCAATGTGAATACACTGTTATACCATGAGTTTTTACTTCTATATGTAAACTGCATGGAATATACTTGTATTCAATGTGAATACACTGTTATACCATGAGTTTTTACTTCTATATGTAAACAGCATCAAATATACTTGTATTCAATGTGAATACACTGGTATACCATGAGTTTTTACTTCTATATTTAAACTGCATGGAATATACTTGTATTCAATGTGAATACACTGTTATACCATGAGTTTTTACTTCTATATGTAAACAGCAGCAAATATACTTGTATTCAATGTGAATACACTGTTATACCATGAGTTTTTACTTCTATATGTATACTGCATCAAATATACTTGTATTCAATGTGAATACACTGTTATACCATGAGTTTTTACTTCTATATGTAAACAGCATCAAATATACTTGTATTCAATGTGAATACACTGTTATACCACGAGTTTTTACTTCTATATGTAAACAGCATCAAATATACTTGTATTCAATGTGAATACACTGTTATACCATGAGTTTTTACTTCTATACGTAAACTGCATGGAATATACTTGTATTCAATGTGAATACACTGTTATACCATGAGTTTTTACTTCTATATGTAAACTGCATGGAATATACTTGTATTCAATGTGAATACACTGTTATACCATGAGTTTTTTTTCTATATGTAAACTGCATGGAATATACTTGTATTCAATGTGAATACACTGTTATACCATGAGTTTTTACTTCTATATGTAAACAGCATCAAATATACTTGTATTAAATGTGAATACACTGTTATACCATGAGTTTTTACTTCTATATGTAAACAGCATCAAATATACTTGTATTCAATGTAAATACATTGTTATACCATGAGTTTTTACTTCTATATGTAAACAGCATCAAATATACTTGTATTCAATGTGAATACACTGTTATACCATGAGTTTTTACTTCTATACGTAAACTGCATGGAATATATTTGTATTCAATGTGAATACACTGTTATACCATGAGTTTTTACTTCTATATGTAAACTGCATGGAATATACTTGTATTCAATGTGAATACACTGTTATACCATGAGTTTTTACTTTTATATGTAAAGCGCATCAAATATACTTGTATTCAAGGTATATACACTGTTATACCATGAGTTTTTACTTCTATACGTAAACTGCATGGAATAAACTTGTATTCAATGTAAATACACTGTTATACCATGAGTTTTTACTTCTATATGTAAACTGCATGGAATATACTTGTATTCAATGTGAATACACTATTATACCATGAGTTTTTACTTCTATATGTAAACTGCATGGAATATACTTGTATTCAATGTGAATACACTGTTATACCATGAGTTTTTACTTCTATATGTAAACAGCATCAAATATACTTCTATTCAATGTGAATACACTGTTATACTGTCACGTGGAATCCAAGGACACACACGTGTTAATGGATTCCACGTGAAACTCTTCTCCCGTTCTGGACTGTAAGGTCAAGTAGAGTTATCTACTTGACCATCTTAACTATTTCTTCCGTATTTACTTTCTACTATACCCTAGAAACGGGTTAGATCGTTCGTAGCGGTCATTTAGGTGTTATCTAGATGACCATCTTTCCCTAAGATTCTTCCGGCGTCACCCGGTAACAGGGTGACCCTTGCCTTTAAATACCCCTAGCCTAAGTAGGTTCGGGGCTCAGTCTTTTCTATAAAGTGCCTTAGATTGTTCCTTCCAAATACACTCCGTTCTCCTCTAACACCGTTGCAAGTGATCTTATTTCGTACCTCGACGTCCCCAAGCCTTTTCCCCGCCACAATTGGTGGAGATGCAGGTCGAATTTATTTTTGTTCTGTTTTCTTTTTTATCGTTCGTCTTCTTGTGATTTTTTTTCCCCCGGGGGGGAATTTCACATTCCCTTTCGCTTCCTTCATCCGGCTCTCTCGTTCTGATTCTTGTTTCGTAGAAATTCTTCCTTCCAGTCCGTTTACTCCTTATAGCAAGTTATTGTTTTACCCCGTTTAAATCTTTTTTCGTTGAGCCCCGTTCGTATTTTTTATTTTTTTTTATTTTACTCAACCCGTACCCCGTTTTACCCCGTTTAAATCGTCTTTCGTTGAGCCCCGTTCGTATTTTTTACTCAACCCGTATCTCGTTTTACCCCGTTTAAATCTTCTTTCGTTGAGCCCCGTTCGTATTTTTTTTATTTTACTCAACCCGTACCCCGTTTTACCCCGTTTAAATCGTCTTTGGTTGAGCCCCGTTCATATTTTTTACTCAACCCGTATTCCGTTTAACTCCGTTTAAATCGTCTTTCGTTGAGCCCCGTTCGTATTTTTCACTCAACCCGTATCTCGTTTTACCCCGTTTAAATCTTCTTTCGTTCAGCCCCGTTCGTATTTTTAGTTTTACCCAACTCGTATTCCCGTTCACCCCATTTAATTCATCTTTCGCTGAGTCCCGTTCATATTCCTTATTCAACCCGTGTTTCATTTCACCTCGTTAAAATCATCTTTCGTTTCATGTACTTTATTCCTTTATCTCTCCGATCAATTTTTGAAACTACGTATTTTCCGTGTGTTTTTCTCGGGTCTACTTTTCGTGAACTTGGTGAAGTGGTATCCCCAATGGGTATGTTCTTGTGAAGTGTTATACATGAGTGAAATAAAAAAACGATCTTCACGCTATCCAACGTGTGGACGGTCCCCCAGCCGGCGACTACATCCTGAACTTTTTTTTTCATCTCGACGTCCACAACTGGGAGACGCAGACAAAGATACGGAGCAAACAGTTGCACGGGCCACACCTCAGACGCCGTCTTCCTCGAGTTCTATTTTCTCAGAAGAAGCTTCGTTGGCAACACAGCACGACACTGACGAGGATTCTTCAGAGAGTTCATCAGCGGATTCCGACAACGATTCCTCGACTATTAGAGCTTCCCTACTGCCCCCTTTACGTATATTCCCTTTGGCAAACATGGCGGCAAGCGTTCAAAAGTTCATCGCACCCCCCGTTTTTTCAGCGTCGCCGGAAGAAGACGCAGTGGATTGGCTAGAACGGTTTGAATTAGCTGCGACATATAATCGGTGGTCAGATGCTGATCAAGCGAGAAATTTCGTGATGTATCTAGAGGGGCCAGCTCGTAAATGGTTCCTCGTACATACTCATCCGAATCATTGGGACGATCTACCGGCACGTCCAGACCCAACCGATCCCGCATTACCCAACCTACCGGCGGCTACCGGTCTAAAATCGCAATTTTCGGCGGCTTTCCGACAAACAAATTTTTCACTAGTACAGGAGAGCAAACTCAGACAAAGGGAACAAGGAAATGAGGAAGACGTAGTGGCATATTTTTACGACATAATAAACATGTGTCGCATAGTCAATCCGACTATGTCGCAGGAGCAGCAGCTTCAACACTTGTATCGTGGATTGAAACCAACATTATTACAAAAGATCTATCACATACAACCAGCATCAACGATGAAATTCCTGGACGTAGCCAAATTACACGCTGAGGCCAGCAGTTTAGTTAATCGAAAAGTTCTATCACAATCGCTGTTAGCCGTGACTCCAGACGTCCCTAATTCGTCAGCAGCGGCGTCGACGAAACTGGTCAAGGAATTAGCGGGATTGTTAACCGGTCTTCAACAAACTATTGAACAGCTCAATCACCCTCAGACAGCCGTTTCACCGCAAGGGCTCAACGCTTCGGGAGCACCTATTTGGAATCAGTCGGGTCGCAATAGAAGGACCGTGGAAGGACGTTTTATTTGCGGTTTTTGTTCAAAGGAGAGACACACGGATTCACGTTGCTTCCAAAACCCATCTTCCTCATATTATCGAGGACAGGATTTCCGATTTCAACAAATCAACAGACAAAAACAACCAGTTAACAATAACCAGCAAGGACTTTCAGGCCCACGAAATAATGTACAACAACGGCCAGTTAATAATATTCAAACGATGCTGTCTGGGGATTCGCAAAATTATTCAGCTTATCCAGTTCTTCACGTCGATTTTCCTTTTCCGGGTCACTATCTTCAACAAGAGACCGATGGTGATCTTGTTCCACCAACGGTTCCGCAACCTAACACCTGCCATAACCAGGAGGGCAACGGAGCTTGGAGGTCAGATACGTCCCACTTAATTAAAGAAATTGTAACGTGTGGGCCAGTGACTACCAATGCGGTGGTTGACACTGGTGCAGCGATTAGCGTTATCTCTCCAACACTTTTACATCGTACTGGCTACCTCCTTCAAGAATGGCACGGACCGGCCATTGTCCTAGCAAATGGAACTCGTGCTGTACCATTAGGGGGGGCACAGATTTCCATCACATATCGCAATAAAATGGTTTCGGGAACAGCAGTAGTTTTGCCTATGAATGAGATTGAGTTTTTAATAGGAAACGACTTTTTGAGACAATTTGGACACCTTCATGTGGATTACACTGGCGAACAAGCACACGTTATTTTGGGGGACCTGCCATCTTTTGCGTTGAATTTTCCGGAACCGCCCGTTCGACACACTAAACTTTGGTCACTGGAAAGGTGTATAATTCCGGCATTTTCGGTTGTACCGGTTCTTACGACTGGGGACACTCAGTTTCCCGGGGTTTCTCTGTTTACCCCGTCGGAAAAGTTGCTATCAACTAAATCACTGTCAGTGGGTCATGCAGTGCTGTTTAACGCAATACGATCGCTCCCAGTGGCCAACCTTTCCGCCGTTCCGGACTGGATAAACAAACATTCTACTCTAGGGACTCTCCAACCTTATACGGACGACGTGGTAGTTTGTGATCACCCTGACTCGTTCGATGGAGCGAACCAAGTTTTCTCAAATGATACCCTACCGTTGGAGAAGAACATGTCAGAGACCAGTCTCGAAACCAGCATTAATCCTGACTTGCCCCCACGTATCCGGCGCAAACCCAATCTTTTCATGGCTGGACTCATCTATCTTCTGTTGCTGAAGATTTGTAACGCACTGCCGTCGAAAGACGGCATTATAATCCGGGATACGGTAATCTTTAAAGAACAGCCTAGCATTTCTATCAGCGAATCTTCCTGGACGGTAGTTACGGAATGTCCTGCTCCATGACGCCGAAACAGCAATTGCAGCAGTAGAAGACCATCTGGCGAAACTCTCTCGAGTAGCACACGCTCATCACATGGATGGCACCAAATTTGAAAAAGACGACGTCCGAACAGCATGGAGGGACACCACCAGCTTTATGACTGCCAATAAAATTGATAACCAAGTACGATTAATGGGTCGGACATTGAATGATTCCAAAACTCGTCTCGCAACATGTGCTCTCACATTATCGGGGGCACGGCGGCCAAAACGGGGTATTCTGGACCTGGGCGGCTCTACGTTGAAGTGGCTATTCGGAGTATCGACTCAAGCCGATCTCCAAGACCTCAATTCCCGCATCGAAGCTTTGACGAATTCGGATAAAACCGTAATACACCTGCTGGATCAACATGCGTCAGTTATCAACGAGACTCTACAAATCACACAATCCAACTTGACTCTTCTGACAGAGCTACAACATCAGTCGGAGATTTTAACACAAAGAGTAGATTACATCATGGACTACATTAAGTCTTACGAACTGATTCATGTACAACAGACGCAATACTTCGCAGAATTAGACGCGACATTTGCAACCATGGAACACATTTTAGGGTGGCTACAGCAACAAATTGAATCATGGGAAATCGGGTTATCTGCCTTGGCCAATGGACGACTCTCGCCACAAATGTTTTCACCAACGATGCTTCAAACGGTAATAGCTGACATCAATATTAACCTCCCATTGGGCTGGGCGATTCCATCCGAAGATTTATGGGTTGTCTATCGCGAAGCAAGAGTGTCAGTTGCAGTCGTTAATAATCATTTTCGCCTGTTCATTGAAACTCCTATCTATGACCATGCTCAACACTTCAATCTGTTTCAGATCATTTCTCTTCCTAAACCAACAAAAAACGGTTCACACGGGGTGCGTTTTACCAACATCTCGGATTTTTTGGCTGTTGCGCCAGATCTTGATACGTTCATCGAACTATCCAGTATAGAAATTTAAAATTGCCGTCAACTTGACAAACAACTTTGCGCTTTCCATACTGGATTCTCCAAACGGGGGGCCCGTACATCATGTGCTGTTGCCTTATTTACGAATGACGTGTCACAAATTGGTTCTTACTGTCAATCTCAATTCGTACAGTGGAATGGTCCGGAAGTGGCATATTTAGGCCAAAACCAATGGGCCTTTTCGGCCGTAAACCCTCATAGTGTGGTGTTCTCCTGTCCACCGGATAACAAACGACCTCCCCCACAAAGATTACAGTTACCTCCTATTGGATACTTCGAGGTTTCCCCGGGTTGCACGGCCAGAACCGATCACTGGATTTTTCCAGCCAGTTTGGAAGGTTCCACGGTGTCCACAGCTATCACACTCCAAATTCCGAACTTACCAGACTTTCGTCCCAATATCACGTATAATAAAGCCGCAACCGTAATCCCATTCCCGGCTACCAACATCTCTCATTTAACTCGCATGAGTGAATTATTGTTACAACAGGCAGCTGTAGAAGTGAAAGCATCAATGACGCATGACCAAATTGTGCGTTTGCTGGACTCTTCCAGTCCAACGGCCATCCATCAATGCGCTTACCTTTATGAATGGGTGGTAGCGTTTACTCTCTTAACCCTCGGTTTAGGTGGGCTGACTGTCTTCACGCTCCTCCTGTCTCGCCTGGTGATGAACCATCTTCGCCGAAGCAGCGGAGTTTACGAAATCGCCGATTATCATCCCGTGCGGCCCACTGGACCGCCGACGCCGGAGGAGGACAACTGATTCTTTCGTGTTGAATTGGCCTATCGGGTCGATGGCCTCTTCGTGGGGGGGATCTGTCACGTGGAATCCAAGGACACACACGTGTTAATGTGTTAACTCTTCTCCCGTCCTGGACTGTTATGTCAAGTAGAGTTATCTACTTGACCATCTTAACTACTTCTTCCGTATTTACTTTCTACTTTACCCTAGAAACGGGTTAGATCGTTCGTAGCGGTCATTTAGGTGTTATCTAGATGACCATCTTTCCCTAAGATTCTTCCGGCGTCACCCGGTAACAGGGTGACCCTTGCCTTTAAATACCCCGAGCCTAAGTAGGTTCGGGGCTCAGTCTTTTCTACAAAGTGCCTTAGATTGTTCCTTCCAAATACACTCCGTTCTCCTCTAACACCGTTGCAAGTGATCTTATTTCGTACCTCGACGTCCCCAAGCCTTTTCCCCGTCACAATACCATGAGTTTTTACTTCTATATGTAAACAGCATCAAATATACTTGTATTCAATGTGAATACACTGTTATACCATGAGTTTTTACTTCTATATGTAAACAGCATCAAATATACTTGTATTCAATGTGAATACACTGTTATACCATGAGTTTTTACTTCTATACGTAAACAGCATCAAATATACTTGTATTCAATGTGAATACACTGTTATACCATGAGTTTTTACGTCTATATGTAAACAGCATCAAATATACTTGTATTCAATGTGAATACACTGTTATACCATGAGTTTCTACTTCTATATGTAAACAGCATCAAATATACTTGTATTCAATGTCAATACACTGTTATACCATGAGTTTTCACTTCTATATGTAAACAGCATCAAATATACTTGTATTCAATGTGAATACACTGTTATACCATGAGTTTTTACTTCTATACGTAAACTGCATGGAATATACTTGTATTCAATGTGAATACACTGTTATACCATTAGTTTTTACTTCTATATGTAAACAGCATCAAATATACTTGTATTCAATGTGAATACACTGTTATACCATGAGTTTTTACTTCTATACGTAAACTGCATGGAATATACTTGTATTCAATGTGAATACACTGTTATACCATGAGTTTTTACTGTGAGAAATTAATTCACTTGACGATTAAAGGAAAACTAGGCCCCTACGTTGTGTACTTTAAATAAACCTAGTCGTAAATGAAAGCAAAGGGGGGTTCTTTATTGAACAATGAGAAGAAAGTAGAGTGAGCAAAAGACTGCGAAACAAACGAGCAATTTGTTGTCTCTGAATTCAGAACTTAGACTGACGCACTGAAATCGAAGATGAACTTAAGACAAAGGAGTCTGAGAGGAAGGGTGAGCAAAAAGGGTAAAGTCATCATGGCGATGAAATGTGTAAAAGGGGGGTGAGAAATGGAAAGAAGATGTAAACTTGTAAAGGAAAAAACTTGAGATGTTGCAACAGAAAAAAGGGGGGTACAGCTTGGGAAAGAAGCATTTGAAAAAAAGGCAAGAATAATGATTTTTGACATTCTCCCTGCCCGACGGGAATCAATCTTCATCTGGTTCGACGTCCATCGTCATCTGCTCGATAAGTTGATTCGCCTTTATGGCTGCTTGACGAACTGGGCGGGATGTTTTGACAGGCTGGAACTGTGTCGGCGAAGGATCGGTGTGTGGCTGGATATCAGAAGCGTCGGTTAATTCCGAAACCTCCAAAGGATACAGCTTGGAGATTCAGCGGTTGGTTTTTCCGGACGCTGTCCGGATATCAGCTGCCCTGACGTGACCATCATTACTTTTGATGAGACTTTCAATTACCGCCAACTTCCATTTATGACGAGGAGACTCATTGTGCACAAGAACAACGTCACCAATTTTGACGATTTCTTTGTGATTACCGCGTGTAGCTTGATGATATTCACGTAGGGCAGTAAGGTAGTTTGTAGTGAAGTGTTTTCGAAAGGCACAGAGTAGCTTCTCTAAACGGGCTGCAGCTTTAGTTAGGATCGATGGCTTTTCATCAAACGTTGGGTCGTTGAGAATTTCCTCAGCAGCAGTATGATCGAATGGTAGGCTACTGAAGCGTCTTCCATACATCAAATGCGATGGTGTAAGCGCCTCTTCAGTCTGGGAGTCATCGGACAACTTCTCAATTGGACGATCGTTTAAGACGAATTCTGCTTCCGCGACTAAGGTTCGAAGCTCGTCGAAGGTTGGTTTTGTGCGACCGAGCATCTTTGCCAAGGCTATTTTCGTAACTCCAATCAGGCGCTCCCAGAAACCTCCGTACCAAGGTGCTCGTTTCGGGATGAATCGCCATTCTACTTGTTGATTGGTGAGATTGCTGGCTACTTCCGGGCTCTTGAAAATCTGCGTGATGAAATCAGCACTACACTCGAAGTTCGTCGCATTGTCAGAGATGATCATCGAAGGCAAAGAATGATGAGACACGAATCGTTTAAAAGCGAATAGGAAGCTTCGAGCTGAAAGATCCTCAACCAACTCCAGATGAATTGCACGTGTGCTGGCACACGTGAATAAGCATATGTAGGCTTTGGGATCGTCCTCGGGAGAAATTTCTCGAATTGGGTAGGCGCCGGTGAAATCGACTCCAACTACTGTGAAAGGAGGTGCATCGCTAACGCGGAAGGCTGGTAGCGGGGCGTGATCTGGAGCTCTGTAGGGTTTTCCGCTCACTCGACGACAAGTTACACAGCTGCGTAGGATGGATCGTACACGCTGCTTGATGGATGGGATCCAATACCGCTGACGGAGACTAGAACAGGTGGCGTCAATGCCGCAATGGAGCATCCGTTGGTGATGATAAAGAACTATCATGGTAGTCAAATCGCAGAGTTTTGGAAGCAAAAATGGGTGCTTTGCACTTGACCTGATATTTGCGTGTTGGAGACGGCCCTTGCAGCAGATGATATCGTCATCGTTGATAAAAAGATCATGTTGCGACACAAGAGCTGGTCGAGCACCTGAACGGGAACGGAGATATTTGTACTCGTCCTGTAGAAAGCGTTGTTGAAAGGCTCTGATCCACATTAGCTCTGCACTTTTAAGCTCGGAAGTTGTGAGAAATCCAGAAACTTGATGAGGATGACGATTGGGTAGAACGTAACTCTTGAAGCGAAAAATTTGAGATGTCACACGAACAAGAGAAATCCAACTGTAGCGTGAAACATCCATGACCTCGAATAGGTCAATTGTAGTAGACGAGATAACTGGAAGACTGACGAGTGGGGACAGATTAGACTCTGCCAAATGGAGAACGGTTGTGTTTAGCTATGCAGTTTCCCACGAAGGCCAGTCTTTGGGTGAAGAGAGCCAAGAAGGACCATGGGTCCACAAACTGGATGATTGTTGGAACTGACGAAGCGAAATACTTCTTGTGAGTAGATCAGCCGGATTGGACTTGGTCGGGCAGTAATGCCATGTAGCTTGAAGATTCTTAGATAACTTTTGAATGGTATCAACACGGTTTGCAACGAATTGGCACCTGTTGCGATTTGTCTGTGCTAGCCAATAAAGAACAATCTGGCTATCTGACCAAATCGTGACGGTGAGAGAAAGGCCAAGAGGTTTAAAAGCTTTCACGATCGTGTTTGCAAGGGTTGACCCGATCAATGCTGCCATAAGCTCCAGTTGAGGTAGAGTAGGAGGCTTCTTACCGATCAAAAGTGGGGCGACTCGTGATTTGGAGAGGACGAATGCGGCACGATCTATGTTGCAAAAATAAGCAACAGCTCCATAAGCGTGCTGACTTGCGTCAACGAAGAGATGTAAATCATGCAGGTCGTTACGACATCCAAGATAGCAGCGGGGAACGACTGGATGATAAGCGTCGATATCAGCAGCGATTTTACTAAAACGCTCACGAAACTTTTGAGGAAGTGGGTCATCCCAGTCGAACTTCTCTCTCCAGAGTTCTTGGTTTAGGATTTTTACTGAGATTGTGAGCGGAGAGAAGAAACCCATGGGATCGAAAACTGTAGAGATGCCTCGGAGAATATCGCGCTTTGTTGTTGTAGCGTGACTGAAGCTAGACAGTTGAAACGCGGGAAGAGATAGTGAGTCGGTAGGACGATCCCAGGTTAGACCAAGTATTTTTGAGCTAGTGGAAGGATCGGCTACACCATCCTCGGCAGCACGAGCGTTGACGGTTTGTTCGTTGGAGCTCCAGGATTGAAGATTGAGACCAGCTCTGTTGAGAATGGAATTAGACACGGCATAGTAATCAAGTGCTTCCTCCGTTGAGTCGCATCCTGAAATGAGGTTGTCGACATAGATGTTGAGATCCATGTCGATTGATGTAGGGGATGGAAAGAGCTGTAAGTGATGTTTGATGACGGAAAGCAGAATAAAGGGGGAACAGTTGGCTCCGAACGGAATCACTTTGAAGCGGTAGACATCTAGCTCTGCATCGGGATTGTTGATGTTACTGGTCCACAGGAAACGGATGAAGTCGCGGTCCGACTCATGCAGGAGAATTTTATGAAAAGCCTTCTCGATATCTGCAGATAGGCCGATTCGATGAACACGAAAGCGTAATAAAATTTCCAACATGTCGTTTTGAAGGGGTGGGCCGGTCTCGAGGCAATCATTGAGACTGACGCCAGTCGCTGTTTTACAGGAACAGTCATATACTATTCTAAGTGGCGTGGTAGCTGATTCCTTTTCGACTGCGAAGTGAGGGATATAGTGACATCTCGGACTGTTAATTTCTCCCGGCGGGACCCTCTCGATGAAACCTCGGTCTAACTGGTCACTGATGATCTCTTGGTAGACGGCCAGCAGCTTTGGATTCTTAGCTGCTCGTTTGATGGTTCCTCGGGTTCGACGTTGGCATACTTGAAGGTTTGGAGAGAGGTCGGGATGATCAGATTTCCAAGGAAGCTTTGCAGCATATTGGCTACCCCGGAAATCAATGCACTGACTTTGGTAGATGTTAGTCGTTGTGTCCCTCTCCAACTCTGGTTGAATTCCAAGCCCCTCTACCGACCAAAACTTAGACAGATCGAAATTTTCCATGGCCGAAACATGAAGCGCTAACACAGAATCGGAAGCTTCGTTGTTCACTGAGGACGCAGACAATGGTCCGGAGAGAAGATATCCGATTCTGGACTCGGTGGCTGTGGGGCCTGCACCTCGAATAACCTTGTCGCTAACAAGTGTCCAATAGAAATTGGCGCCAATGAGGATGTCAATGTTGAAAGATGTTGCTTCGGAAGGTGGATGGGCCAATTGAAGTCCACGGAGATGAGGAAGAGAAGCTGCCAGTTTGCGATGCGGATCGTCCAGAGGGCTCACAAGATGTTCAATAATGATAGCTTTGATCTTGATTAGGGAGCCGTTGAGACCAACGATGAAAAACTGAGTGACGTCATAGTACTGAACGCCTGTTGGGTTCTTGGCAAAACCGGACAACAGCAAACTTTCACGCCACAATGGCTTTAAGCGCAACAGTTTAGCCAGACGTGATGTAATGAAGGAGCGTTGCGATCCCTCATCGATGAGTATGTTAGCACGTTCCTTAAAGCCCTTGAAGAGTGCCTCAACCACCGCCGTTTTGAGAAAGACGTACGGCTGTAAAAACGATCCCGACGTGTCCGAATCATGAAGGGCGGCTGCCAAGGTTGTGGACGGGGAGATAGAAACTGACATGGAGGCCACGGATGGGATCTCGGAAGCATTCTCGGAGTTGTCTGGGTGCAAACTAGAATGATGAGCCTTGGAGCAGTATTTGCAACGATACTTGGATGGACAATCCTTCAAACTGGTGTGGGATCCGTCTAAGCAGTTCAAGCACAGCTTTTTCACCTTCGCTACTTTAAGTCGCTCTGCTGCTTTCCCGACACTAGTACATTGAGTTGCATAGTGTTCACCTGTGCAGTAGGCGCAGCGTTGCTTCTTCTTCATAGGTTGAGACGCTCCGGCGAAAAGCACGTTTGTTTTTTTGAAAACTGTCGAATTCTTGTTGGAATGCTGTTCGGATGGACTATCGTCCAAAATCTCAAGCTCTCGTTTTATCGCAACCTGTAAATCTTCCAGAGTCCACTCTGTAGTCCCATGCTGTCGAGCCAAATTACGACGCAGGTCCTGCGAGAACTTATCCAAGAGGATGCAGACAAGGAGATCACCAAACGAATCGGTTGTTTTACCGAGAGCATCCAAACCTCTGATGTGCGATTCCAACTGGTCAGCAAAGATGCGTAAACTTGCACGATCAGTTCCAGGTCTCGTCATGTTGTAAAGCGCGCGCATGTGGGCAGCTATGATCTTCTTATCCTGACCGAAGCGATCTTTTAAGATATCAACAGCTTTTGGATAATTTGCGTTGTTTGGAGTAAGGCCTAACAGCGCGGCTTTGGCTGGACCTTTTAGTCGAGAGTTTAAGAAGTTGAATTTTGTGGCTCCAGTATAGCTAGCTTTGTTATGAACCTCAAATTCAAAAACATCCCAGAAGGCACGCCAATGAAGAACACTGCCGTCAAATTCTGGCAAATCGAACTTAGGAAGGTTAGAGGAACTCGCTTGGAATGCAGGAGTTGAAAGGTTTGGAGTTGAAGGAGGATTGAGAATTGCTGGAGCAAACGCAGCAGCAGTTGCAGCAGCAATGGTTGCTGCAGTGCCGGCAGTGGCAGCCGCATCTTCGTCCAATACCTCCTTGCGTAGTTTGAGAAGCTCAAATTCAGCACGATCACGACCGTCGGACGCATTACTGTTAAAGTTGTCAGCGTTGTCAATTTCTGCGGCTAAATCATTGACATCAGTTTCGTCTTGAATCTGTTGGTCCAACGCTTCGATAAGCTTGAGTTTGGAATGTAGGTCTTGTAACTTTTTGTCCAGTTCGTAGATCTTAAGGTCTCGATCAAGAGTAGCATCGTCTACTATGCCTTGAAGCTTTGCTAGAAGCTTTTTGACGGCACCACGATTGCCTCCTCGCTTTTGAGTGAGAGCTTGGAGAGACATTAAGAACTAAAACCAGATCCTGGTTACGGCACCAATGTGAGAAATTAATTCACTTGACGATTAAAGGAAAACTAGGCCCCTACGTTGTGTACTTTAAATAAACCTAGTCGTAAATGAAAGCAAAGGGGGGTTCTTTATTGAACAATGAGAAGAAAGTAGAGTGAGCAAAAGACTGCGAAACAAACGAGCAATGTGTTGTCTCTGAATTCAGAAATTAGACTGACGCACTGAAATCGAAGATGAACTTAAGACAAAGGAGTCTGAGAGGAAGGGTGAGCAAAAAGGGTAAAGTCATCATGGCGATGAAATGTGTAAAAGGGGGGTGAGAAATGGAAAGAAGATGTAAACTTGTAAAGGAAAAAACTTGAGATGTTGCAACAGAAAAAAAGGGGGGTACAGCGTGGGAAAGAAGCATTTGAAAAAAAGGCAAGAATAATGATTTTTGACATTTACTTCTATATGTAAACTGCATGGAATATACTTGTATTCAATGTGAATACACTGTTATACCATGAGTTTTTACTTCTATACGTAAACTGCATGGAATATACTTGTATTCAATGTGAATACACTTGTCGCGAATGATTGCGCGACACTGGATTTAGAATTGCAGTTGAGAACTTTGTATTGACGTCCTTCTTGGACGCGAAAAAACGTGGCACTGATTCAGCATCAGTGTTGACTTGGTTCAGTCGAAAAAACAAAAAGGGGAGGTAGGGTTCACAAACTGAAAAACGAGGGGGGAACAATTCGAGACGGAAGTCGAGATTAGTGAAGAGAAGTGATTGCTCGGTAGAAAACATATTGCCCAAGTCTTTAGAGAGTTGGACAAGTTTGGACAAGAAAGGCAAAGTCTGGAAGATTCCAGACATACACCCGGCAACGAAGATTCTCGCCGGAGGGAAAAAAAGGGGGAAAGAACACAAAATTTAAAGAACATAAATATTTTGTTGTTTTGCGGTAATTTGGCAGTGATCATTCTTCAAACTCGTTGATGGATTCTAGCTGGGCAATGGAAAAAATAAGACAATCTGCCCTTTTTGCTGCTGCTCGCCGAGCTGGTCTCCATACTGCCGGTGCTGGTCTTTCGTCGTCTGTTGTTGAGTTAGATGAGATTATGGACTCCTTAGCTAAGCTTGATGGGACAACAGGTTCTTCTTCTTCCGATAGTTCTAGGGGGTACAGCTTGTTGATTGGCCTGTTGGTTTTGCCGTTGGCTGTCCTGACATCTGCTGCGCGTACTTTTCCATCTGCACCCCTGATGACATTTTCAACGACTGCTAATTTCCAGCTGTATCTTTTGCACTCGTTGTGGATTTGAACAATATCTCCAACTTTGATGATTTCTTTAATCGGTCCGCGGGTTCTTTGATGATGTTCGCGGAGTGACGGTAGATAGACGTTGTTCCACATCCGGACGAAGGATTTTTTTACGTTCTGAATCCTGAAGTAGGATTTGGACAAGAAGGAAGCCCGTTCTCCGTAACTGGGGTCATCCAATTCTTCCTCCATAGCGATGTCTTGTGGAAAGATAGTGAGCCGTTCACCATAAAGAAGATGCGAGGGTGTAAGGGGAGTCAATCCATCGATTTCCGACGGAATGTTTGTCAGCTTTCGATCGTTGAGCACCGCTTCAATTTCGCAAACTACCGTCTGAAGTTCTTCTAGTGTTAGCTTGTTTAGGCCCACCATTTTAGTTAGTACATTTTTTGCCATTGCAACCAACCTTTCCCAAAAGCCTCCGTACCACGGGACTCTCTTTGGAATAAATTTCCACTGAATGTTGCGGTCGTTCAGAAATCTTGTTACTTGATGGTCGTTAAAGAGTTTGGTTAGATAGCCACTTGCAGTGATGAAAGTTGACGCGTTATCTGAAATGATAAGGCGCGGAAGTCGATGGTGGCCAGTATAGCGACGAAAGGCTTTTAGAAATGATTCGGTCGACATGTCTTGTACTACTTCAAGATGTAGAGCTCTCGAAAAACCACATGTCATCAAAAGGATGTATGCTTGAGCTACCTCCTTTGTTCCTTTGATTCGGATGTTGATAACTCCTGTGTAATCCAGTCCCATGGTTGAGAAAGGATATGAATCTTGAACTCAAGCGGTAGGTAATGGAGCGGGATCAGGTAAACTATAGGCTGGTCCGGATACACGTCGACATTTCACACAATTGTGAACGACTGCTGCTACTTGTTGTCGGTAGGCTGGGATCCAATAGCGTTGTTGTAGGTGAGTAATAGTTTGGTCGATTCTAAGATGAAAGATCCTTTCGTGGACTGATGTGATGATCAACTTGGCTAGTTGGGAGTTTTTGGGGATAAGTAGTGGATGTTTGGCTGCTTCAGTCATGTTGGCGTTGGCGTAACGTCCTCCGCATCGTATCACTCCTTGTGGATCGAGAAAGAGGTCCAATTGAGACACAAGAGCTGGGCGCCAACATCTTTTCTTCGATTGTAAGTAGCGTAACTCTTCAGGTAGGTGCATACGTTGAAATACGCGAAACCATATCTTTTCCGCGTCTGCTAGTTCTAGTGAAGTAAGAGGTTCGCGATTCCATGACAGTCTCAACCGATCTTTTAGTTTGAGGTTTTTATACAAACGTTGAATTAACGCCGTCACTCGCAAGAGGATAGACCATTTATACTTGGACGGGTCAATCACTGATAGAATGTCATTTTGTCGTGTTACAGGCTTAGCTTGCGCCATGTGTAGAGTTTGACAAGACTTAAAGTTGGTAACCGACCATACTGGTCAAGTTTTTCGATCCGTTAACCAAATTGGTCCATTTTTCCAAATGTCTGAGGCTTTGAACTCTTTTAATGAAGCACCACGGGAGAGTATGTCAGCTGGATTCTGATCAGTAGTCACGTACTTCCAGGTGGCTGCTTTCAATCGTGTTGACTCTTGTATTTTCTTGACCCGGTTTGTAATGAAAGAACGTGGATGGTTTTCCGGCTTTGATATCCAAAAAAGAACGATCTGACTGTCACTCCAAAAGAAAACTTGAATACGAATGCCGAGGGGCTCCAGGGCGGCGACGATAGTTTCAGCGACTAAGGTTCCAATGTACGCTGCCATGAGTTCCGCTTCTGGAATGGATAGTTCTCTCTCACCTTCTATACTCTCTTCTTTCTTCGGGTTGATTTTAGACTTCACCATGACGAACGCAACTTGGTTATTTTGCACTAGATAGGCCACAGCTCCATACGCACGCCTACTAGCGTCACTAAATATGTGCAGCTCACAACGGTCAAGATGAAAGGGAAAGAATGGTCGAGAGACGGACAAAATGCGTTGATCCACAGCACTTGAGATATCAGCTGCAATTATTCGCCATCGATCGAGTTGTTGATCCGAAAGTTTTTGCTCAAGTGGAACCTTTTCGCGATTTAAATCTTGAAGTAGAATCTTGCCTTTAACACTTAAGGGGCTGTAGAACCCGAGTGGGTCATAAAGAGAATGTGTTCCGCGAAGAATATCTTTGTGTGTGGCCGAGACTGAGCAAAATGACAACATATTAACTGGTTGGATGCTTAACCTGTCGTTAGAACGATCCCAAATGAAGCCTAGAGTTTTTGAAATAGAGCTTTGATCCAGACGCCCATCTTTCTTGATTTTTTCTTCTACGACTGGATCGCTAAATCCCCATGCTTGTAATGGCAGACCAGCTCGTTTCATGATCGTGTTTGCAGAGCTATAGTATTCTATCGCCTCTTCTTGTGTCTTGCAGCCGGATACTATATTGTCAACGAAAATGTTGTTTTGCATATCTCTGGCGACTGCTGATGACTCTTGTTTAAGATGATGAATCACGGTGGAGTTGAGAATAAACGGTGACGACTTGGCTCCGAAAGGTATTACTTTGAAACGGTAGGCGATGAGTTCAGACTCTGGGTCACTGGGGTCCTTAAGCCAAAACCACCGTAGAAAATCTCTGTCATTTTCATCCAAAGCCTATGTGGTGAAACGCCTTTTCTACATCGGCCACTAATCCGATTTGATGTGAGCGAAAACGAAGCATGATACCGACTTGATCATTTTGTAGAATAGCTCCCGTTTGAACACAGTCATTAAAACTAACTCCGTTTTGAGCTCGACACGAACAATTGTATACAATTCTAATCGGCGTAGTAACGGAATTTTTCTTGACATAGTGATAAGGAATGTAGTGGCATGGCTTAGTCGTTTCGGACTCTGGAACCTTTTCAATGAATTGGTTTTCTAACTGGTCTTCAATAAGTTTGCCAAAAAACTGAAATAGAGCTGGGTCTTTTGTTAGACGCCTAACAATTGCCCGTGTCATGTTCTGGACCATCTTGAAGTTTGGAGGGAGATCTGGATGTTCCTTTTTCCAGGGAAATTTTGCGACGTATTTTCCGTCTTGATACTTGATGTTTTCTCTTGCGTACTCCGCCGCTTCTTCACTATTTTCCTTTTGCGGATGAATTCCAAGAGATTCTAGACTCCACAAACAGGAGACGTCGAGTTCTTCTATGGCAGTTACGTGAAGAGGAATCACTGGGTTCGGACTTTCGTGGGCCGTTCCTGGTAATGGTCCGGAAACAAGATATCCGATTCTTGACCGTACAGCCACTGGTCCGTCACCCCGAATGGGTTTCTCGTCTTCGACAATGGACCAATAAAAATCTGCACCAATCAGTAATTCGATGTTGAAAATGTCATTCTTGATAGTTGGATGAGCGAGATCCAGTTTTTTTAGATGTGGAAGAGAGTTGATTCGTTCACGGTGTTTGTCTTCTAAGGGTTTTGCCACTTGGTCAACGACGATAGCTTTGATATAGATGGGCTTGTCTTTTTTGTCCATCAATGTAAATTCAACTACTTCATAGACACTTGGTTTATTTGAAAGTCCAGTAGAGCCAGACAGCAACAGAAATTCCTGACTGGAGCTCTTGATTTTTACTTTTCTCGCTAATTTTCGTGTCATCAGTGACCTTTGAGATCCTTCGTCGACTATGGTGTTTGTTTTGCTATTTCCTTTGGGTGTTAACACTGACGTGATGGCTGTTTTTAAAACGCTGTACTCAGTGGGTACCACCAACGTACTGGCTGATAGAACTGATGTTGGTTCTTGAGTTTGCTTGGCGCTTGACGACATGGTGAGATTTGAGATAACCAGTAAGGATTTTGCTCCATGAAGACTTGAGTGATGTTTTGCTTTGCACACACGACAAAATTTCTTTGATCGACAATCGTTGACTTGATGGTTGGTGTTCAGGCAATTGAGACACATCCTCTTCTTCAATACAGTTTGCATTCGATCATCCGCTGTTGTATATTTAGTACATTGAAAATGGAAGTGTTCGCCATTACAATAGTTGCAGTTTACTTTCGAATGTGATGCATTGTTTCAAAGTGACGTAGATTGTTGATACGAAGGTCTAGACTGATGCGGTGATGAAGAAGTGATTTGTCCAGCTTCAAGAACACGGATCTCTCCACGTAACGATTTCCGTAGTTCGTCCAGCGTCCATTGATCCTGATCATGTTGACGGGCAATGTTTTTTCTCAGATCACTTGGAAGTTTATCAAGCAGAATGCATACCAATAAGTCCCCGTAGGTATCTGGAGGCTTACCAAGTGATTCCAGGCCTCTGACATAGGATTCCAAAAGGTCATAAAAGGAGCGCAAACTTTTCAAATTGCCCTCCGGTTTTTGAAGGGTATATAAGGCTCTCATGTAAGCCGCGATTACTTTTGGCTTTCTGCCATAACGTTCTTTGAGAAGATCGGTCAACACGGCATAATTTGCGTGGGATGGTGTTAATCCAGCCACGGTAGTTAACACGTTGTTGTCGAGTTGACCCAGCAAATAATTGAATTGGTTGATATCCGCAAGTGTTACGTCGCTGTCAATTTCAGCGCAAAAGGCTTGCCAAAATGATTGCCATTGCAGAATATCACCGTTGAAACGTGGAAGTTGGATTTTAGGTCTCGTTGCTGATCTTGATGAGACTACCGGAGCTTGATTGACGCCGACTTCTGGTGGATTGTCTGGTCTTGTTCCATTATTTTCTTCAGCCCATTGTTTCTCCAGTTGAGCAATTGTATAAGTTACTTCTTCACGCTCTGTGCGAATTAAATGGTTAACTTGCTCTACCGCGTCCATTTCATTCTCCAGCTCAGCATCGTCCGTGAAAGTCTCATAAATCTGCTGATCAAGATCTTCTAATTTCATAACGCACTGATTCAGATCGGCTAGCCTTTGTTTGAGGTCATGGATTTTACGAGGAAGGACAATTGCCTCGTCATCGATGATTTGCTTAAGTCTGTTTACATGGCGAGTGGCTACGCCGCGAACGCCACGGCGTGACTTGCTAAGCAGTGCACGATCACCCATGATTGTGTAAGATTACCCTACGTTGTGTTTGTTGAGATTGAAGTTACCGGAATAAAGAAGCTTAAGGTGTTCTTGTATCCTGGTCGCGGCAACAAAAATGTCGCGAATGATTGCGCGACACTGGATTTAGAATTGCAGTTGAGAACTTTGTATTGACGTCCTTCTTGGACGCGAAAAAACGTGGCACTGATTCAGCATCAGTGTTGACTTGGTTCAGTCGAAAAAAAAGAGGGGAGGTAGGGTTCACAAACTGAAAAACTAGGGGGGAACAATTCGAGACGGAAGTCGAGATTAGTGAAGAAAAGTGATTGCTCGGTAGAAAACATATTGCCCAAGTCTTTAGAGAGTTGGACAAGTTTGGACAAGAAAGGCAAAGTCTGGAAGATTCCAGACAACACTGTTATACCATGAGTTTTTACTTCTATATGTAAACTGCATCAAATATACTTGTATTCAATGTGAATAAACTGTTACACCATGAGTTTTTACTTCTATACGTAAACTGCATGGAATATACTTGTATTCAATGTGAATACACTGTTATACCATGAGTTTTTACTTCTATATGTAAACTGCATGGAATATACTTGTATTCAATGTGAATACACTGTTATACCATGAGTTTTTACTTCTATACGTAAACTGCATGGAATATACTTGTATTCAATGTGAATACACTGTTATACCATGAGTTTTTACTTCTATATGTAAACTGCATGGAATATACTTGTATTCAATGTGAATACACTGTTATACCATGAGTTTCTACTTCTATATGTAAACATCATCAAATATACTTGTATTCAATGTATATACACTGTTATACCATGAGTTTTTACTTCTATACGTAAACTGCATGGAATATACTTGTATTCAATGTGAATACACTGTTATACCATGAGTTTTTACTTCTATATGTAAACTGCATGGAATATACTTGTATTCAATGTGAATACACTGTTATACCATGAGTTTTTACTTCTATATGTAAACAGCATCAAATATACTTGTATTCAATGTATATACACTGTTATACCATGAGTTTTTACTTCTATACTTAAACTGCATGGAATATACTTGTATTCAATGTGAATACACTGTTATACCATGAGTTTTTACTTCTATATGTAAACAGCATCAAATATACTTGTATTCAATGTGAATACACTGTTATACCATGAGTTTTTACGTCTATATGTAAACAGCATCAAATATACTTGTATTAAATGTGAATACACTGTTATACCATGAAGTTCTACTTCTATATGTAAACAGCATCAAATATACTTGTATTCAATGTCAATACACTGTTATACCATGAGTTTTCACTTCTATATGTAAACAGCATCAAATATACTTGTATTCAATATGAATACACTGTTTTACCATGATTTTTTACTTCTATATGTAAACTGCATGGAATATACTTGTATTCAATGTGAATACACTGTTATACCATGAGTTTTTACTTCTATATGTAAACAGCATAAATATACTTGTATTCAATGTGAATACACTGTTATACCATGAGTTTTTACTTCTATATGTAAACAGCATAAATATACTTGTATTCAATGTGAATACACTGTTATACCATGAGTTTTTACTTCTATATGTAAACAGCATCAAATATACTTGTATTCAATGTGAATACACTGTTATACCATGAGTTTTTACTTCTATATGTAAACAGCATCAAATATTCTTGTATTCAATGTGAATACACTGTTATACCATGAGTTTTTACTTCTATATGTAAACAGCATCAAATATACTTGTACTCAATGTGAATACACTTTTATACCATGAGTTTTTACTTCTATATGTAAACAGCATCAAATATACTTGTATTCAATGTGAATACACTGTTATACCATGAGTTTTTACTTCTATATGTAAACAGCATCAAATATACTTGTATTCAATGTCAATACACTGTTATACCATGAGTTTTTACGTCTATATGTAAACAGCATCAAATATACTTGTATTAAATGTGAAAACACTGTTATACCATGAAGTTCTACTTCTATATGTAAACAGCATCAAATATACTTGTATTCAATGTGAATACACTGTTATACCATAAGTTTTTACTTCTATATGTCAACTGCATGGAATATACTTGTATTCAATGTGAATACACTGTTATACCATGAATTTTTACTTCTATACGTAAACTGCATAAAAATATGATAAAACCATGGTTACTTAAAAAAAAATGGATAATATACTTGTATTCAATGTGAATACACTGTTATACCATGAGTTTTTACTTCTATATGTAAACTGCATAATATAGTATAATATACTTGTATTCAATGTGAATACACTGTTATACCATGAGTTTTTAAAAACTACTTCTATATGTAAACAGCATCAAATATACTTGTATTCAATGTGAATACACTGTTATACCATGAGTTTTTACTTCTATATGTAAACTGCATGGAATATACTTGTATTCAATGTGAATACACTGTTATACCATGAGTTTTTACTTCTATATGTAAACAGCATGAAATATACTTGTATTCAATGTGAATACACTGTTATACCATGAGTTTTTACTTCTATATGTAAACAGCATCAAATATACTTGTATTCAATGTGAATACACTGTTATACCATGAGAAATAACATATTTTTACTTCTATATGTAAACTGCATGGAATATACTTGTATTCAATGTGAATACACTGTTATACCATGAGTTTTTACTTCTATATGTAAACAGCATCAAATATACTTGTATTCAATGTGAATACACTGTTATACCATGAGTTTTTACGTCTATATGTAAACAGCATCAAATATACTTGTATTAAATGTGAATGCACTGTTATACCATGAAGTTCAACTTCTATATGTAAACAGCATCAAATATACTTGTATTCAATGTCAATACACTGTTATACCATGAGTTTTCACTTCTATATGTAAACAGCATCAAATACACTTGTATTCAATATGAATACACTGTTATACCGTGAGTTTTTACTTCTATATGTAAACTGCATGGAATATACTTGTATTCAATGTGAATTCACTGTTATACCATGAGTTTTTACTTCTATATGTAAACAGCATCAAATATACTTGTATTCAATGTGAATACACTGTTATACCATGAGTTTTTACTTCTATATGTAAACAGCATCAAATATACTTGTATTCAAAGTGAATACACTGTTATACCATGAGTTTTTACTTCTATACGTAAACTGCATGGAATATACTTGTATTCAATGTTAATACACTGTTATACTATGAGTTTTTACTTCTATATGTAAACAGCATCAAATATTCTTGTATTCAATGTGAATACACTGTTATACCATGAGTTTTTACTTCTATATGTAAACAGCATCAAATATACTTGTATTCAATGTGAATACACTGTTATACCATGAGTTTTTACTTCTATATGTAAACAGCATGGAATATACTTGTATTCAATGTGAATACACTGTTATACCATGAGTTTTTACTTCTATATGTAAACAGCATCAAATATACTTGTATTCAATGTGAATACACTGTTATACCATGAGTTTTTACGTCTATATGTAAACAGCATCAAATATACTTGTATTCAAGAATAACTGTAAACATGTATACTTTATTATGTAAACAGCATCAAATATACTTGTATTCAATGTGAATACACTGTTATACCATGAGTTTTTACTTCTATATGTAAACAGCATGAAATATACTTGTATTCAATGTGAATACACTGTTATACCATGAGTTTTTTTTTTTATATGTAAACAGCATGGAATATACTTGTATTCAATGTGAATACACTGTTATACCATGAGTTTTTACTTCTATATGTAAACAGCATCAAATATACTTGTATTCAATGTGAATACACTGTTATACCATGAGTTTTTACTTCTATATGTAAACAGCATCAAATATACTTGTATTCAATGTGAATACACTGTTATACCATGAGTTTTTACTTCTATAAAAAATACTTGATTCAATGTAATACACTGTTAACCATGAGTTTTACATCAAATAACTTATCAAGAATAACTAATTACTTATATGTAAACAAAACACTGATCAAAAACACACAAAAAAAAAAACTTATCAATAACACTGTTAACCATGAGACACATTTTACTTCTATATGTAAACAGCATCAAATATACTTGTATTCAATGTGAATACACTGTTATACCATGAGTTTTTACTTCTATATGTAAACAGCATCAAATATACTTGTATTCAATGTGAATACACTGTTATACCATGAGTTTTTACTTCTATATGTAAACTGCATGGAATATACTTGTATTCAATGTGAATACACTGTTATACCATGAGTTTTTACTTCTATATGTAAACAGCATCAAATATACTTGTATTCAATGTGAATACACTGTTATACCATGAGTTTTTACGTCTATATGTAAACAAAATCAAATATACTTGTATTAAATGTGAATACACTGTTATACCATGAAGTTCAACTTCTATATGTAAACAGCATCAAATATACTTGTATTCAATGTCAATACACTGTTATACCATGAGTTTTCACTTCTATATGTAAACAGCATCAAATACACTTGTATTCAATATGAATACACTGTTATACCGTGATTTTTTACTTCTATATGTAAACTGCATGGAATATACTTGTATTCAATGTGAATTCACTGTTATACCATGAGTTTTTACTTCTATATGTAAACAGCATCAAATATACTTGTATTCAATGTGAATACACTGTTATACCATGAGTTTTTACTTCTATATGTAAACAGCATCAAATATACTTGTATTCAAAGTGAATACACTGTTATACCATGAGTTTTTACTTCTATACGTAAACTGCATGGAATATACTTGTATTCAATGTTAATACACTGTTATACTATGAGTTTTTACTTCTATATGTAAACAGCATCAAATATTCTTGTATTCAATGTGAATACACTGTTATACCATGAGTTTTTACTTATATATGTAAACAGCATCAAATATACTTGTATTCAATGTGAATACACTGTTATACCATGAGTTTTTACTTCTATATGTAAACAGCATCAAATATACTTGTATTCAATGTGAATACACTGTTATACCATGAGTTTTTACTTCGATATGTAAACAGCATCAAATATACTTGTATTCAATGTGACTACACTGTTATACCATGAGTTTTTACGTCTATATGTAAACAGCATCAAATATACTTGTATTCAATGTGAGTACACTGTTTTACCACGAGTTTTTACTTCTATACGTAAACTGCATGGAATATACTTGTATTCAATGTGAATACACTGTTACACCATGAGTTTTTACTTCTATATGTAAACTGCATCAAATATACTTGTATTCAATGTGAATACACTGTTATACCATGAGTTTTTACTTCTATATGTAAACTGCATGGAATATACTTGTATTCAATGTGAATACACTGTTATACCATGAGTTTTTACTTCTATATGTAAAAAGCATCAAATATACTTGTATTCAATGTGAATACACTGTTATACCATGAGTTTTTACTTCTATATGTAAACAGCATCAAATATACTTGTATTCAATGTGAATACACTGTTATAACATGAGTTTTTACTTCTATACGTAAACTGCATGGAATATACTTGTATTCAATGTGAATACACTGTTATACCATGATTTTTTACTTCTATATGTAAACAGAATCAAATATACTTGTATTCAATGTGAATACACTGTTATACCATGAGTTTTTACTTCTATACGTAAACTGCATGGAATATACTTGTATTCTATGTGAATACACTGTTATACCATGAGTTTTTACTTCTATATGTAAACGGCATCAAATATACTTGTATTCAATGTGAATACACTGTTATACCATGAGTTTTTACTTCTATAAGTAAACAGCATCAATTATACTTGTATTCAATGTGAATACACTGTTATACCATGAGTTTTTACTTCTATATGTAAATTGCATGGAATATACTTGTATTTAATGTGAATACACTGTTACACCATGAGTTTTTACTTCTATATGTAAACTGCATCAAATATACTTGTATTCAATGTGAATACACTGTTATACCATGAGTTTTTACTTCTATATGTAAACAGCATCAAATATACTTGTATTCAATGTGAATACACTGTTATACCATGAGTTTTTACTTCTATATGTAAAAAGCATCAAATATACTTGTATTCAATGTGAATACACTGTTATACCATGAGTTTTTACTTCTATATGTAAACAGCATCAAATATACTTGTATTCAATGTGAATACACTGTTATAACATGAGTTTTTACTTCTATACGTAAACTGCATGGAATATACTTGTATTCAATGTGAATACACTGTTATACCATGATTTTTTACTTCTATATGTAAACAGAATCAAATATACTTGTATTCAATGTGAATACACTGTTATACCATGAGTTTTTACTTCTATACGAAAACTGCATGGAATATACTTGTATTCAATGTGAATACACTGTTATACCATGAGTTTTTAAATCTATACGTAAACTGCATGGAATATACTTGTATTCAATGTGAATACACTGTTATACCATGAGTGTTTACTTCTATATGTAAACAGCATCAAATATACTTGTATTCAATGTGAATACACTGTTATACCATGAGTTTTTACTTCTATATGTAAACTGCATGGAATATACTTTTATTCAATGTGAATACACTGTTATACCATGAATTTTTCTTTCTATATGTAAACAGCATCAAATATACTTGTATTCAATGTGAATACACTGTTATACCATGAGTTTTTTACTTCTATATGTAAACAGCATCAAATATAATTGTATTAAATGTGAATACACTGTTATACCATGAGTTTTTACTTCTATATGTAAACAGCATCAAATATACTTGTATTCAATGTGAATACACTGTTATACCATGAGTTTTTACTTCTATATGTAAACAGCATCAAATATACTTGTATTCAATGTGAATACACTGTTATACCATGAGTTTTTACTTCTATACGTAAACTGCATGGAATATACTTGTATTCAATGTGAATACACTGTTATACCATGAGTTTTTACTTCTAAACGTAAACTGCATGGAATATACTTGTATTCAATGTGAATACACTGTTATACCATGAGTTTTTACTTCTATATGTAAACAGCATCAAATATACTTGTATTCAATGTGAATACACTGTTATACCATGAGTATTTACTTCTATATGTAAACAGCATCAAATATACTTGTATTCAATGTGAATACACTGTTATACCATGAGTTTTTACTTCTATACGTAAACTGCATGGAATATACTTGAATTCAATGTGAATACACTGTTATACCATGAGTTTTTACTTCTATACGTAAACTGCATGGAATATACTTGTATGCAATGTGAATACACTGTTATACCATGAGTTTTTACTTCTATAAGTAAACAGCATCAATTATACTTGTATTCAATGTGAATACACTGTTATACCATGAGTTTTTATTTCTATATGTAAACAGCATCAAATATACTTGTATTCAATGTGAATACACTGTTATACCACGAGTTTTTACTTCTATACGTAAACTGCATGGAATATACTTGTATTCAATGTGAATACACTGTTATACCATGAGTTTTTACTTCTATATGTAAATTGCATGGAATATACTTGTATGCAATGTGAATACACTGTTATACCATGAGTTTTTACTTCTATAAGTAAACAGCATCAATTATACTTGTTTTCAATGTGAATACACTGTTATTCCATGAGTTTTTACTTCTATATGTAAACAGCATCAAATATACTTGTATTCAATGTGAATACACTGTTATACCACGAGTTTTTACTTCTATACGTAAACTGCATGGAATATACTTGTATTCAATGTGAATACACTGTTATACCATGAGTTTTTACTGTTAAATTACTTGTTTTCTCTATCCAAACTTCATTTCCTGTTCGTTCACCTGTACAAGTGTTGAGAGATAACACTAGAGTGCGGTACTAGTCAGTTTTGACTGACAAGAGCCGGCGTCGTCTGCGCCGGTAGTGGTACCTCTTAATGTCTTTCTCTCCCTTGACAGGTAAGGTTCATCAACGTTTTTTTGTCCTCTCTCCATACATAGTTAACTTGTTCTGGCATATGTGAAATTGAACTGACCTCTTAATGTCTTTCTCTCCCTTGACAGTGGGTGTATTTTTGAAAAGACGTTCATTTGCCTGACTCCCAATAAAACGTGTGTTGCTCACACCATTGGTATCGGTCTTAGAATTAACAGGTTATGGGCCCAGAGTTCGCTCTATTTAACCGTTGCTTCATTCTCTCTAGACAACCACATTGTGAGCTGTAAGCACTATGTCTGGGTTTACATCAAAAGACGTGAGCCATATCGAGAGGCTCAAGGGTATCATCAACTTCCAGGTGTGGAAGTTTCAAATCAGCCTTACGTTGAAGAGCCACGAGCTGATGGACTTGGTGATGGGCACGGATGTTGAGCCTTCTCCCACAGAGATTGCAGGAGTTACGACCAACTTGGCTGCCATCAAAGCCTGGAGGCAAAGAGATAACACTGCACAGCTGTACATTTCCTCGAGCATCAACCCTGACCTACAGAATTCTTTCATCACAAGCCAGTCCGCAGCTCAAATGTGGCAAAGAGTAGTAAGCCAGTTTGAGCAGACAGCATCTGAGAACAAGCTCTTCTTGCTGCAACAATTCCTCAACTATCAATATAAGGAAGGCCATGACATCGTGAGCCATATCACGACCCTGGAGGTGATGGCCAATCAACTCAATGACATTGGGTCACCTGTCTCGGACGATCAAATTATCACCAAGGTGGCCTCGACTCTTCCACCATCCTATCGCCATGTGATTGCAGCTTGGGAAAATCTTGATGACAACAGGAAGACCCTCAACCTCCTTCGAGTACGGCTGATGAAGCAAGAAACTATGAATCAACAGGGTGCTGACGGAGATAGCAGTGATGCAGCGTTTTTTGCCAGAAGAACTGAAAGAAGAGTTGGTGGAGGTGCAACATCTGCCAATAGAGATCGAGCTGAAGCAGATAGGAAATGTGACTATTGCGGGAAGAAAAATCATGAAGAATCAAGATGCTGGAAGAAAAAGAAGGACATCAGACAAAGAGAAGAAACTTCCAATGCCAACGTTGCTTCAAGTGGAGGAGATTGGCCTCATGGATATGCATTTATCACCTTCTCGTTACTATCGAAGGTCAGAGGAGGTGGCAGTAGGGACTGGTATGCTGACTCAGGGGCGTCCCAACACATGAGCGACCAGCGCTGGATGTTTTCGTCCTACACTGAGGTCCCACCAGGCACCTGGCCAGTTAAGGGAATTGGTCTAGACAACGCCCCTCTTCAAGTTCATGGAGTTGGGCACATCCCAATCCGATCAAGAGTCGATGGAGTCTGGATTGATGCTGTCATCAAGGATGCTGTATACGTTCCAAGCCTTGGGGCGAATCTTTTCTCCATCAGATGTGCTACCAAGTTGGGAGCGGTATGCATATTCACTGGAAGGAGACTGAGCATCGCCATTGGTGAGAAGATTGTTGCTGTGGGAGCCTGCCAATCATCCCTGTACCGCCTGGACATTGAACCATCAAGAGCTGAAAAAGGAATGCAGTCCACAGTTGCCCAAATGGCGAGAGTGGTGGCCCAGCCCATCTCCACCTGGCACCATCGTCTCGGTCATGTTTCAACCAAAGTCATAAGAGAGATGGAAGCTATGAAGATGGTGGAGGACCTGGTCATCTTACCTGGGAGTGATCCTGAAGGCGTCTGCCCGGGCTGTGCGTATGGAAAGCTACATCGTCTTCCTTTCCCAACAGGTGGCAGGACCAGAGGCCAGAATGTCGGAGATTTGATTCACTCGGATGTCTGTGGGCCGATGTCAAAGACCTCACCTGGAGGTGCGCGCTTCTTTGTGTGCTTCAAGGATGACTACAGTGGCTACTGTATTGTCCGGTTTATGAAGAAGAAGTCTGAAGTACAGGAGCTGTTCCAACACTTTGTTGCTCTTGTTCACACCGAGACAGGAAGAGAGATTAAGACGCTAAGATCAGACAACGGTGGCGAGTACATGAGCAGCGAGTTCCAAAACTGGCTAAAGAAGAAAGGCATAAGACATGAGACCAGTGTTGCTAAGACACCGCAACAAAACGGCGTTGCGGAGAGGCAGTTTCGGACAATCACCGAGAAGGCCAGGTGTATGCTGCATTCATCAGGACTGTCAACCGACCTTTGGGCTGAGGCGACGAACACAGCTGTTTATATTCTCAACCGAGTCTATAGTAAAACAGCCCTGGAGAAGAAAACCCCGTACGAAATGTGGCACCAGAAAAAGCCTAACATGTCGCATGTTCGAGTGTTTGGATCGATCGCCTACGCTCATGTCCCAAGCGATGAGAGGGGGAAATTCGATCCGACTGGCATCAGATGCATCCATGTTGGATACTGCGAGACTCAAAAGGGTTTCCGTCTTTGGGATCCAGTGGCCAGAAGAGTTCGCATCTCTAGAGATGTCCTGTTTGAAGAGAAAACACCTTTCCCTTTAGTTGAAGATCCAGACATTGAGCCAGAGCGAGTGGTGAGAGTTCCTGTCGTCGCAGAAGATAGTGACCCGAGTGAAGAAGACAGTGACCCGTTTGAGGATTCTGTAGTAGAGTTGCCTGTCAGCACTACACCTGATGCTGAGGAAGAGAAAGCTGGAAGCGAAAAACCAAACGCTACCCAGCCGCGTGAGAAAGAAAAGCCTGTTCCTCACCAACCTATCCGTGCTTCAACTAGAATAGGCAGAGGCAGGCCAGCGCTGTCCTGGGCGGAAGAGTCTCAACTGCCAACGTATGCGGGTCTGGCTGCAGTGGGTGACACCATTGAGGAACCAAGAACATATCGGGAGGCCATTGAATCACCACAAGTTTCACATTGGTCAGTCGCCATGGAAGAAGAAATGGATTCCTTAAAGAAAAATGAAGTTTGGGACCTGATGGAGCTTCCAGTTGGAAAGAAGGTGATCCAGAGCAGATGGGTGTTCTCGTTGAAACGTGATAGCAATGGAGCAGTTCAACGTTTCAAAGCCAGGCTGGTTGCAAAGGGGTTTACACAGCGAGCGGGACTAGACTACGAGGAGACCTATAGCCCGGTTGTCAGACACGACTCTATCAGGACGGTAATAGCCCTTGCAGCAGCTATGGACCTTGAAATTGCCCAACTGGATGTGAAGACGGCATTCCTCTATGGGGACTTGAAGGAGGAGCTGTACATAGCGCAACCTGCTGGCTTCATCCTTCAGGACAAGGAGTATTTAGTGTGTCGTCTGAATAGGAGCCTTTATGGCCTGAAACAGGCGTCTCGAGCGTGGAATTCCAAGTTCAACGACTTCATCACTAAGTATGGCCTTACGCGAAGCACTGCAGATCCTTGCGTCTACTTTCAGCAGACCGAAACCGTCATTGTCATCATGGTGATCTGGGTGGATGACGCTCTGGTGTTCAGCAACCAGCAGTCCCACTTAGACGACATCGTCCACTACCTCGGCCGTCAATTTGAAATGACCTCTGGAAAGGCCGGATGTTTCGTGGGGATCCAGATAACGAGAGACAGAGAAAATAAGCTCATCAGTCTCCATCAAGAAGCCTATATCAAGAGAATCCTCTCAAAGTTTGGCATGGGCGACTGTAACCCAAGGAAGGTGCCTGCTGATCCTCACGCTCGTCTGTCAAAGCGTAGCTGTGACGAAGAAGAGTACCTGTGCCCCTATCGTGAGGCAGTCGGGTCGCTGATGTATGCCATGACCTGCACTAGACCTGATATTGCATTCTCTGTTAGTCAGGTGGCCCAGTTCTGCAGCAGCCCGAGTAGGAGCCATTGGGAAGCAGTCAAGAGAGTGTTCAGTTACCTAAATGGCACTCAGCGCTATGGATTAACATTCGGGATCAGCAGTGAAGGACGGTTGGTGGCGTATACGGACGCGGACTTTGCGGGTAATCTGGATGACCGCAGATCGACCAGTGGAAGCGTCCTGACGCTGAATGGAGGACCAATAGCCTGGGCAAGCCGCCTGCAGAAGTGTACGGCCCTATCGACAACTGAGGCGGAATATGTAGCAGCCAGCTCTACTGCAAAAGATGTCATTTGGCTTCGTCAGCTTTTGGGTGACATTGGCCACCGGCAGAACAAACCAACCCCCGTCTGGTGTGACAACCAAAGTGCTGTCCGCCTTGTACGAAACCCTGAATATCATCAAAGGACGAAGCATATTGATGTCAAGTATCATCACATCCGTGGGCTTCAGGAGGCGGGTGTAATTGATGTTGGCCACATCAGGACGGCGGAGCAGCTTGCTGACCCATTCACAAAAGGATTGGAGGCTGGAAGATTCAACTACCTTATTTCTAGTTTTGGTCTTGTCAATTCAGTTTGAGTGGGTGTGTTAAATTACTTGTTTTCTCTATCCAAACTTCATTTCCTGTTCGTTCACCTGTACAAGTGTTGAGAGATAACACTAGAGTGCGGTACTAGTCAGTTTTGACTGACAAGAGCCGGCGTCGTCTGCGCCGGTAGTGGTACCTCTTAATGTCTTTCTCTCCCTTGACAGGTAAGGTTCATCAACGTTTTCTTGTCCTCTCTCCATACATAGTTAACTTGTTCTGGCATATGTGAAATTGAACTGACCTCTTAATGTCTTTCTCTCCCTTGACAGTGGGTGTATTTTTGAAAAGACGTTCATTTGCCTGACTCCCAATAAAACGTGTGTTGCTCACACCATTGGTATCGGTCTTAGAATTAACATTTACTTCTATTTGTAAATTGCATGGAATATACTTGTATTCAATGTGAATACACTGTTACACCATGAGTTTTTACTTCTATATGTAAACTGCATCAAATATACTTGTATTCAATGTGAATACACTGTTATACCATGAGTTTTTACTTCTATATGTAAACTGCATGGAATATACTTGTATTCAATGTGAATACACTGTTCTACCATGAGTTTTTACTTCTATATGTAAAAAGCATCAAATATACTTGTATTCAATGTGAATACACTGTTATACCATGAGTTTTTACTTCTATATGTAAACAGCATCAAATATACTTGTATTCAATGTGAATACACTGTTATAACACGAGTTTTTACTTCTATACGTAAACTGCATGGAATATACTTGTATTCAATGTGAATACACTGTTATACCATGATTTTTTACTTCTATATGTAAACAGAATCAAATATACTTGTATTCAATGTGAATACACTGTTATACCATGAGTTTTTACTTGTATACGTAAACTGCATGGAATATACTTGTATTCAATGTGAATACACTGTCATACCATGAGTTTTTAATTCTTTACGTAAACTGCATGGAATATACTTGTATTCAATGTGAATACACTGTTATACCATGAGTGTTTACTTCTATATGTAAACAGCATCAAATATACTTGTATTCAATGTGAATACACTGTTATACCATGAGTTTTTACTTCTATATGTAAACTGCATGTAATATACTTTTATTCAATGTGAATACACTGTTATACCATGAATTTTTATTTCTATATGTAAACAGCATCAAATATACTTGTATTCAATGTGAATACACTGTTATACCATGAGTTTTTACTTCTATATGTAAACAGCATCAAATATAATTGTATTAAATGTGAATACACTGTTATACCATGAGTTTTTACTTCTATATGTAAACAGCATCAAATATACTTGTATTCAATGTGAATACACTGTTATACCATGAGTTTTTACTTCTATATGTAAACAGCATCAAATATACTTGTATTCAATGTGAATACACTGTTATACCATGAGTTTTTACTTCTATATGTAAACAGCATTAAATATACTTGTATTCAATGTGAATACACTGTTATACCATGAGTTTTTACTTCGATATGTAAACAGCATGAAATATACTTGGTTTCAATGTGAATACACTGTTATACCACGAGTTTTTACTTCTATACGTAAACTGCATGGAATATACTTGTATTCAATGTGAATACACTGTTATACCATGAGTAATTTTACTAATACTCTGTTATACCATGATTTAAACAGCATGAAATATACTTGTATTCAATGTGAATACACTGTTATACCATGAGCAAACATCATATACTTTATTCATAACTTTATCAATTAATACACGTACTCATACTTCTATACAATTGCATGGAATATACTTGTATTCAATGTGAATACACTGTATATACCACGAGTTTTTACTTCTATACGTAAACTGCATGGAATATACTTGTATTCAATGTGAATACACTGTTATACCATGAGTTTTTACTTCTATATGTAAACTGCATGGAATATACTTGTATTCAATGTGAATACACTGTTATACCATGAGTTTTTACTTCAAATATACTGTATAATGGAATACACTGTTATTAACGATAATATTATTCAATGTGAATACACTGTTATACCATGAGTTTTTACTTCTATACGTAAACTGCATGGAATATACTTGTATTCAATGTGAATACACTGTTATACCATGAGTGTTTACTTCTATATGTAAACAGCATCAAATATACTTGTATTCAATGTAAATACACTGTTACACCCTGAGTTTTTACTTCTATATGTAAACTGCATGGAATATACTTGTATTCAATGTGAATACACTGTTGTACCATGAATTTTTACTTCTATTCGTATACTGCATCAAATATACTTGTATTCAATGTGAATACACTGTTATACCATGAGTTTTTACTTCTATATGTAAACAGCATCAAATATACTTGTATTCAATGTGAATACACTGTTATACCATGAGTTTTTACTTCTATATGTAAACAGCATCAAATATACTTGTATTCAATGTGAATACACTGTTATACCATGAGTTTTTACTTCTATAAGTAAACTGCATGGAATATACTTGTATTCAATGTGAATACACTGTTATACCATGAGTTTTTACTTCTATATGTAAACTGCATGGAATATACTTTTATTCAATGTGAATACACTGTTATACCATGAGTTTTTACTTCTATATGTAAACAGCATCAAATATACTTGTATTCAATGTGAATACACTGTTATACCATGAGTTTTTACTTCTATATGTAAACAGCATCAAATATACTTGTATTCAATGTGAATACACTGTTATACCATGAGTATTTACTTCTATATGTAAACAGCATCAAATATACTTGTATTCAATGTGAATACACTGTTATACCATGAGTTTTTACTTCTATACGTAAACTGCATGGAATATACTTGAATTCAATGTGAATACACTGTTATACCATGAGTTTTTACTTCTATACGTAAACTGCATGGAATATACTTGTATGCAATGTGAATACACTGTTATACCATGAGTTTTTACTTCTATAAGTAAACAGCATCAATTATACTTGTATTCAATGTGAATACACTGTTATACCATGAGTTTTTACTTCTATATGTAAACAGCATCAAATATACTTGTATTCAATGTGAATACACTGTTATACCACGAGTTTTTACTTCTATACGTAAACTGCATGGAATATACTTGTATTCAATGTGAATACACTGTTATACCATGAGTTTTTACTTCTATATGTAAATTGCATGGAATATACTTGTATGCAATGTGAATACACTGTTATACCATGAGTTTTTACTTCTATAAGTAAACAGCATCAATTATACTTGTATTCAATGTGAATACACTGTTATTCCATGAGTTTTTACTTCTATATGTAAACAGCATCAAATATACTTGTATTCAATGTGAATACACTGTTATACCACGAGTTTTTACTTCTATACGTAAACTGCATGGAATATACTTGTATTCAATGTGAATACACTGTTATACCATGAGTTTTTACTTCTATTTGTAAATTGCATGGAATATACTTGTATTCAATGTGAATACACTGTTACACCATGAGTTTTTACTTCTATATGTAAACTGCATCAAATATACTTGTATTCAATGTGAATACACTGTTATACCATGAGTTTTTACTTCTATATGTAAACTGCATGGAATATACTTGTATTCAATGTGAATACACTGTTCTACCATGAGTTTTTACTTCTATATGTAAAAAGCATCAAATATACTTGTATTCAATGTGAATACACTGTTATACCATGAGTTTTTACTTCTATATGTAAACAGCATCAAATATACTTGTATTCAATGTGAATACACTGTTATAACACGAGTTTTTACTTCTATACGTAAACTGCATGGAATATACTTGTATTCAATGTGAATACACTGTTATACCATGATTTTTTACTTCTATATGTAAACAGCATCAAATATACTTGTATTCAACGTGAATACATTGTTATACCATGAGTTTTTACTTCTATATGTAAACTGCATGTAATATACTTTTATTCAATGTGAATACACTGTTATACCATGAATTTTTATTTCTATATGTAAACAGCATCAAATATACTTTTATTCAATGTGAATACACTGTTATACCATGAGTTTTTACTTCTATATGTAAACAGCATCAAATATAATTGTATTAAATGTGAATACACTGTTATACCATGAGTTTTTACTTCTATATGTAAACAGCATCAAATATACTTGTATTCAATGTGAATACACTGTTATACCATGAGTTTTTACTTCTATATGTAAACAGCATCAAATATACTTGTATTCAATGTGAATACACTGTTATACCATGAGTTTTTACTTCTATATGTAAACAGCATCAAATATACTTGTATTCAATGTGAATACACTGTTATACCATGAGTTTTTACTTCTATATGTAAACAGCATGAAATATACTTGGTTTCAATGTGAATACACTGTTATACCACGAGTTTTTACTTCTATACGTAAACTGCATGGAATATACTTGTATTCAAAGTGAATACACTGTTATACCATGAGTTTTTACTTCTATATGTAAACTGCATGGAATATACTTGTATTCAATGTGAATACTCTGTTATACCATGAGTTTTTACTTCTATATGTAAACAGCATCAAATATACTTGTATTAAATGTGAATACACTGTTATACCATGAGTTTTTACTTCTATATGTAAACAGCATCAAATATACTTGTATTCAATGTGAATACACTGTTATACCATGAGTTTTTACTTCTATATGTAAACAGCATCAAATATACTTGTATTCAATGTGAATACACTGTTATACCATGAGTTTTTACTTCTATATGTAAACAGCATCAAATATACTTGTATTCAATGTGAATACACTGTTATACCATGAGTTTTTACTTCTATATGTAAACAGCATGAAATATACTTGGTTTCAATGTGAATACACTGTTATACCACGAGTTTTTACTTCTATACGTAAACTGCATGGAATATACTTGTATTCAATGTGAATACACTGTTATACCATGAGTTTTTACTTCTATATGTAAACTGCATGGAATATACTTGTATTCAATGTGAATACTCTGTTATACCATGAGTTTTTACTTCTATATGTAAACAGCATCAAATATACTTGTATTCAATGTGAATACACTGTTATACCATGAGTTTTTACTTCTATATGTAAACAGCATCAAATATACTTGTATTCAATGTGAATACACTGTTATACCATGAGTTTTTACTTCTATACGTAAACTGCATGGAATATACTTGTATTCAATGTGAATACACTGTTATACCATGAGTTTTTACTTCTATACGTAAACTGCATGGAATATACTTGTATTCAATGTGAATACACTGTTATACCATGAGTGTTTACTTCTATATGTAAACAGCATCAAATATACTTGTATTCAATGTGAATACACTGTTATACCACGGTCTACCAGGAGAGGTACCCAAACGCCATGGCAGCAGACTAATCAAGGGACTCAGAAGCTTCCCTAATTTGCCGCTAGGATCGCGGGCGTAGCTTGGTCCCAACTCTCCAAAGCTTGGCGGGTATACGAACTACGATCAATTGAATTTCGAAACATATGATATGGTTTGAAATACATTTCTCAATTTTTTTGCAATTATAACTGGGTTTTTATTGAAAGTTAAAAAAACTTGTAAAAGGTTACAATATCACATTTAGGAAATATGTTTGACAATTAAAGAAAATAATGTCGTAAATAAAGACATACGCAGGCAGCATTTCGATTTCGACTAAAATAATTCACAATTTCGATCATTTTCTTGACTGATGTCGTTGACTGGTTATCTTCGACACTTCCTCGTTCTTCTTCCACTTTGCTTGGAATCGAAAACGAATGACTACATATTCATATACAAGACAAGGGACAAGGGATTTTTTGTGGGCAGGGCAACAGATTGAGTAGATGGTAAAATGGGATGCTTTTTCAAAAACCTTTTCAAATGAATCTCAAATGTAGCTCCCTTCCTGACTAAAATGATTCATCAGCATTGTCTCGATCGATGAAATTAGAAAAAACATGTTAGGTGTTACTTTTTTGAGGCCACCTTTATCTCGTAAAACAATAAGCCTGTTAGGAAACGAAGAATTTTCGGGAAGGTCTTCATCCGTTGTTAACGATTTCCAACATTCATCACAAGATCCAATAAGATTGCGCCTCGAATGCAAGACGTAGCCAGCAAGATCGTAAACGACATCATCAATGCATTTGTTGTACGCGGACATATTAAACACAGTTCCGTCGATCATAGACATTCCGTTTGCAAGTCTGTCCTTAAGAGCTTGCTTTCTGGCCTTTGCTTCCTTCTTGTCTTTTTAAATCGATTCAGCATACAGTCCTTGTAGGACGTTAACAACGACATTCGTTCCTCTTCGACGTTTGCATGGGCAATAGTCGTTTTGGTAGGGTAGTAGACGCAAAGCATGCGAAAAAGCGCCAGAAAGGAGTGTACGGTTGGCGTCTCGGTACCACCACCAGCCTGACGAATGATTCCGAAAAATCGCTGACGAAAATCTAAAGTTAGTTATCAGTGATCTGATTTAAATTTTAACGTAAGCATACCTCTATGCAATCCTGATTTAGTTTTCCTGTCAAGACGAATTCATAATTGATCTCGCTCGAAAAAAGGTGCTCGGTCAATTCGATGGTACTGAACACTGTGACTCTTAATGCCTCCAACGTTGTCTGTGAAGCGAACGGCTTTAGATTTGTTGCATCGGAAGCAAGTTCAGTTTCCCACAATGCCTCCAACAACGATTCCAATATCTAGTCACGCAAAATGATAAACAAGATTTATGAAACAGGTTAATAAACAAAATAATACCAGTTAACTAAAAGTTAGGATTATACGGAAAGCTGGAGCAATATAGTTAAGTAGGCTTGTCCAATACCTTTCTGTCTTTTTTCCATGACGTCCTACGGATGGATTTTTGATAGCAACGTCCATTCATTACATCAAAAGCATCATTGATAATGCTGACCATTTCCTCCGTTCCAATGGTATCTGCAAGATAAATTATTGTTACGTGTCAAGCTGCAGTTATTCTACTTATTTGATTTAACCTACCCTCAAAAGATGCCTTCGTATTTTCTAGTTTTCGAAAATACTGAAATGCAGTAGCAACTGATTTTGATAAAATCTGTGCGGCTAATCTCACATTCATTTTTTCGAACGACGTCGGGTAAAGATGAGATTCTGTCAGCTTATGAAGTCCACTGAGGGGAGTTCCAGCTATCCTGCTGGTTTTAAACAGCAATTCGAAGTCACTGAATTTCACCGCTTTACCTTTGAACTAAAAGAGATAGGATATTGAATATATCTTTACGAGAATTGGAAAAAATGGTAAATTAAAGATCCAAATATAACGTAAAATACCTGGACGGTTTTCACTGCAAAAATGTTGTTTCTTATTGTTTTTAGCAGGTGTGGGACATCAACCAAAAAGTAAATCGATGATTCTTCAAGTGTGGGGTGGTCGAATGAAGTTGTGTCTTTGTTTCCGTCATCATCGACGTCAGACATAGCTGATCTCGGACAGGTATCTTGCTCGTTTTCTCTACCATCAGTGAAGGTATTATGGATTGATGAGAATTTACCTGTGATGCCGCATAGTCGCATTACCGTTTTATTTGTTTGCGCCCCATCACAAACGACTGACTTCACAATCGCACCATTTTGATGAAGAACGGTTATTGCCCTGGCCATGAGTTGGTGGATAACTCCACCAGGACAAGCTCCTTTGGTCGCATAGCAGGCGATTGGCTGGATCCACGAATATCAATAGGGTCTGAAAATCAAAACTAGTGCATGGTCCGCTAATTCACCCTCGTGTTTCTTTAACGTGATGGGTTCACTGAACCCATCATCTTCTCCGTAATCAACAAAGCCCTCGAAAACTAATTTCATTGGGTCAAAAGAAACATCACCAGCTATGGTCATTTCATCCCACACCAAACTACCGTAACACATACTCTTTGGCTTTCCAGATATAAACGTCTTAATTGACGATAAAGCAAAACTATTAAGGCCAAATTTACATGGCACGCAGCTTAATAGCCGACGGATAGTCTCTGGACAAGGGAGAGGGAGAATGTTGGTGGCTCTTAAATGATCATATGTAGATTTGCTCTTGATGCGGAGTAACACGCATTCTAAATGAAATTCAGTGTGGGGAACCGTCACCAGGAGGCGATAGGGGGGCAAGAGAAGAGAAGCAGACGACGGCGGAGGGGCATTGAGGGTCGAAAAAAGGATTGAAAGTCGAAAGTGTGTAATTTTTGTGAGTGTCTTTTCTCAAGAAATAAAACCTGGAAATTCTGCCTCTTCAACACGTGTTGGTCATTATTACCTTCCCCAGTAGAGTGGGCGTATTTTACATGGTGCCGAAACCCGATTACGAATAATACAGGGAACCTATCGAAGTCTGTCGCCGGCGTGTGGCGGCCATTTTTTCAGTGCAGCCAACAAGTAAGCCTTTCTTTAACTTTTCGAACAATTCGAACGAACTCGAACATATCAAAACAAACACGAAGAACATCGAACCCCCACAATTCGAACTAATTCGGTCTCAGTTTTTCGTACAATATCGCTGCCACCGAGCATGTATTACGCCTTGATCGAAACTACCATCCCAAATCACCCCACTATCTGTCTCGTGTATTTGATTATCCAGTTGTTCTATACTATAACCTCCAGCAAGAGTGAGATGTCAATAACCAATCTTTTGCGTTTACAGATTTCTCGCACTGACCACTCATTATTGACTATACAGCTGCCCGACTAAGAAATCCCAATATCGAACTTGTATGCCTGATAGTCTTTGTCTCGAACAACTTAAGTATTTATTTTATAACGCTGTTTCAATAATTTAGGCCATCAACTAATTGTACTTTGCTTATCGTAGACCTAGTGGCCTGGCCAGATATTAATCTCGTCGCCAGTGTCGCCACCTATTCGAAACCTTTGTCGAACTGCAATTTTGCGAGAAAAATTGCGCCATAAAAATTCTTGCAGCATCAGTCTCGAACTGCACTGCATACAGTGTCCCGTAAATTTAAAATAACTTTTCGTTACCATTACCTTAATAACAAGTCACCTTCGTTTACAGACGCCGTAAATAAGGACCAAGTTGAATCAGAACTCTACTACCGAACAACTTTCTGAACAGTCCCAATAATATCGTTTTCCCATTCGAACTATTTGGATTTGGACATTTGATTCGGTTGCCATCCTTTCACGCTTAGCTCGAACCCCAATCGAACTCTCGAGCAAGCTTACGGCTTAATCGAAGCATGGCCGACGAAAACGTTGTTGACCCGCCCGCCCTATTCGGCATGCGAACAAATGCCAAGCGTAGACACACGAACCTTCTGCGGCAAGCAAGAGAGTTAATAAACATCAACGCCACGCGAGAAGAATTCGAAGCGTTCATGCCAACTCTCGAACTGGCGCACAGTAATCTCGTTCACATTCACGAACGATACGTGGCCGCCGCACAACTTGACGATGGTGAACTGCACGCAGCAGCCACCTACTTAGAAAGCATCAACAATCTGCAAGCCGCATGTGCTCAAGCAGTCGCTGCCGCCTTACGAAGAACAGCCCCTCGACGCGCATGGAACATTTCCAACACCGTGGTCCGTGAGCTCAGTCAAAATGTATCAATTCCCCAACCTAATCAAGAGATCGACGCTGTGAGCATCGTACCAGAGCCGCAACAGCCAAACGGCCCACCACAGCCGAACCAAGACGATCGATCGAATGACACGCAGCACGACACCTTAAATCACGTAAATTTCTACCTTCACACAGCAGCAAAACAACGCAAAATCGATCTTGAATTTCGATTGAAGCAAGCAAAAATAAAACAGGATCGTGAACTCAAAGATCTAGAGCTCAAAAACGCGCGGGAACGAGAAGACCTGGAACTTGAAATTCAGTATGAAAATCACTTGATCGAGAGCTGTGGTGGTGCAATTGGATCACCGCAATTATCGTCCACACCCAACTTACCAAGCAACGTCCCGATGAATGATTTGGTTAACCTTCTGCTTCTGCCAGCTGTCGTTAACTCGACTCCACCGACGCAACCTAATTTTGCCCCGTCGCATCATTGGCTGAAGCTAGACGTGGCAAAATTCAATGGAGACCCCCGTAAATGGCTTAAATACGCCCACGGTATAAGAGCAACGATCCGAGATGTAAATATGCCCGAATCGCTGAAACTTCTGGGGCTTCAAGAAAGTTTGAAGGAAGACATCCAGCGTCGTGTCGCTCATATTTTCACGGGTGCGTACACTTTTCAATCAGCTTGGGCCGAGCTAGAAAAAAATATGGAAGCCCGCACCTTATCATACAAGCACACGATCAGCATATGCAGCAGCTCCCTTCATTCAGAAACGGGGACTTTAACGCACTCTTTAATTTGGCCGCTGCAGTACGCGACGCCGTTTCAAGCGTAGATGAAAGCCACGTCATGATGTTCAACACCGTCGCCAACTTACTTCATACCAAATTGCCGATCAACTTACAAACAGACTGGGGAAAATATGCTTATGGTTTAGACAGAATGGCCACCTTAAAAGATTTCGACAAATGGATCGATCGCGTGCTCAGCACTGAAGAACTTCGTGGCGGAAAGCTATCGTCATCCAACGCAATGAACGCTGTTAAAAACCCCGTTCAGCCTTCAAATAGCAACCGTCAGTTGGGCAGCTACACACCCGGAAGCAGCAACTACAATAACCGCGGACCGACCGTTCTCGCAGGATCCTTATCAAACGTTACCACCCTTTCTGACTGCCCGGCCTGCAAAGAAAGTCCGGCCCACAGGTTAGAGATGTGCAACGTGTTTAAACGAATGTTGGTGAATGCCCGCGCATCGCTGTGTGCCACCAACAATCACTGCTTCAAGTGTCTCGTCCGCGGCCACTATGGACGGAAATGCAACTCAACTGAATCGAAATGCAAGGAGTGCCAGGGCCCGCATCATTCGCTGCTTCACGGAGCCGAACGACAGTTTCCCTCCTCATCGCGAAACCAAGGTAAAAACCATACTATACTAATGGTAAAGGCACCAACAGCCAATATCCGCCCAGTCCTATTAGCTATTGTCAAACTCGTAGTGGAAATGAACAATTCGGCTCAAACAACCTTCGCGATTCTTGACCAAGGCAGCGAAGCTACTCTCATATCACGAAAGCTAGCGAATTTGCTTAAGTTGAAAGGTCCTTCAGCCAGCATTTGCTTCGGCTCGTTTAACAACTCTGTGTTAATGGATTCGAACATCGTAGCATTCAAACTCAAATCGATCGACGGATCGCAAGCGTTCGACGTTTGCGAAGCGTTTGTTGTCCCCAGCATTAATCTTTCGCAACGCAAAATTAACTGGCCTGGCATCAAGAAACGATGGGAACATTTGGCCGACATCGACTTACCTGCCATAGACTCTTCCAAAGTAGAAATTCTTGTGGGGATGGACATGTTACCAGTTCTTCGAACGCTAAACACTGCTGCCCCAAATGATGGTGAAACCGGCCCTACCGCTTTGCAAACGTGTTTTGGCTGGGCTGTAGTGGGCAAAATACCGTTGTGTCTAGTCGCCGGACCGAGCAACAAAAGCAGCGTGAACTTAGGTTTCGTTCGACAAGAACCCTTTCTATCAGAAGTAATTGACCGTTTCCATTTAACTGAAACCTTCGGCGTCGTGGCAAAAGCCGCGAAAACAAATCCAGCGGCCAACGAAGACGAGCAGATGTTGAGCATCTTACAGCGATCGATAAAATTTATTGGATGTGGTTACCAAATAGAACTTCCGCTTCGTCAAGACAGACCGGTCATACCAAACAACAGAGGACAAGCAGTTTCCCGTTTCTGTGGCCTCGAACGCCGAATGTTAGAGCCACATATGCGCGAGACCGCCGCAAAATACGTAACCATTGTCGAGAATCTTATATCGTCAGGAACCGTGGTCGCCGTCAACTGGTCGGACATAAACAAGCCGGAAGGTATGGTTTGGTATCTACCTCACTTCTACGTCGTTAACCCGAACAAACCCGACAAAATTCGAGTTGTCTTCGACTGCGCTGCGCTTTACAGAGGTGTGTCGCTTAACCATTATCTTTTGCGTGGCCCGCCGTTCATCCCGTCGCTAGTCGGCATCCTCCTCCGCGCTCGTCAGTTTCTCGTCGCACTCACCGCTGACATCACTGCGTTTTACCACAGAGTTGGTGTGGCCGAAAAACATCAGTCCTTACAACGATTTGTCTATCGCGAATTTGGCAGTAACGCACCAATCACAACCTACCAATTCGCAACCCTGGTATTTGGAGCTGTTTGTTCCTCCTCTGCCGCAATATTCACTTTACAGCATGCAGTCAACGCAAACGTACAATTTCCGCAGGTCGCCAATAAATTGAAAGACAATTTTTATTCCGACAATTTGAGCGACTCATTCGAAACTAACGACGAAGCAATAAATTTCGCAAAGCAAGTAACGCAGTCTCTCGCGTCCGCCGGTTTTAGTCTGACAAGCTTCGCGTCGTCATCCCGGCAAGTCTTGGCAACCATCCCAGAAAATCAGCGAACTTCAAACACCGTTGACTTGAATAAAGACGCACTAACTGTGGAATATCTTCTTGGTATGGTGTGGGATCTTAACTCGGACTCTTACGGCATCAGAATAAAATCAATGCCAACGGTTACTACAAAACGAGAATTATTGTCCGCAATTTCTCTCACATTCGACCCTCTCGGCATTTGTCTTCCGGCCATTACCGGCGCTAAACTGTTATTTCAACAGACACAAAAACTGGCGAAAGATACACCGGATGTTCGTGGGTGGGACCAGCCTTTGTCAATCGAAATTTTGTCAAAGTGGAAGCAATGGACCTCCAGCCTCGAAAAATTGCGCCTTGTTTCTGTAAAACGATGCTTCCGACCCGCCAACTTTCCCCTCGTAGGCTCCGATTTTATGTTGGTCATTTTTGCCGATGCTTCGCCCGTCGCCTTCGGAGCGGTCGCCTACCTGCGCGTACGATTCGGTGATAAAATTCATGTCAGCTTCGTCATGGCCAAAGGTCGCCTGGCCCCCCTCAAGCCGACAACCATCCCCCGACTGGAGTTGAAAGCGGCAGTATTGGCCGTCAACCTGTCGTTGATCGTGAAACAGGAGCTTCGACTTTCGTTTTCCTCAGTTGAGTTTCATACGGACTCACAAATTGTTTTGTATCAGCTTCGCGCCTCTCACCCCGGTCGTCCATCATTTGTAAACAAACGGACAAATGAGATTCTACAGCACTCGACGGTTGATCAATGGCACTATATTCGCAGCAGCGACAATCCCGCCGACGATTGTACCCGAGGAATCGTTCCGAAAGACTTTGGGCCAAATTGCCGCTGGATTCGAGGGCCAGATGTTCTTTTCAACGTGTCGTACACTCCACCGCCATTCGATCAGCAAAGCATTAAGGCTAAAGAAAACGAAGAAATACAGGCGGTCAATGTGCAACAGCTGCACGTTGCTATAAGTTCTTGCCACCCGTTGTCATCCGCTTTGTCTAAACTCATCACCCGAAGCATTCAACTTAACACTCTGAAACGAGAAGCTGCTCTGCTGCTGCGCGGCGACTCCACGTCGAATGATGATCTGAATTCCGACGAGATCGCCGAAGCCTTCCGCATCTGTCTGCTAGTGTCGCAGCAAGACGCATTCTCACGGGAACGTGCAGCTCTTCAGAAAGGAAAAATGATCCCGCGTGACTCCGTCTTGAGGCGGGTCGGGCCATACCTCGACCCAGACGACGGCCTGTTGAAAGTCGATGGAAGATTGGGCCACGCAGTGATGCCGGCACGTACCCGTAACCCAATAATTATTGCACCGGATCATCCGCTTACAAGGCTTATCATCAGCGACCGTCATTTACAATTGCTCCATTCTGGTGTGGAACACACGTTGAGTGTTGTTCGTGAGCAGTTTTACCTCCCACAAGGACGCAGGGCCATCCGGCGTACACTTGCACAGTGTACCAAATGTAAGATGCTGCGTGCTATGTCTCAGGCACCACGAATGGCTAGCTTGCCAAAGGAACGTCTCGTGCCCTCCTTGCGCGTCTTCACGAATGTGGGACTGGACTGTTTCGGGCCCTTTCAAGTTGTGATTGGAAGACGATCAGTGCAGCGGTGGGGACTGCTGATAACGTGCCTTTCCACCCGAGCCGTGCATTTAGAAGTGCTGGACACGATGGACGCCGATTCTTTCATCATGGCGTTGCGGCGTTTCATCTCCCTACGAGGTCACCCTAGAATAATTTACAGTGACAACGGCACCAATATCACGGCAGGAGAAAAGGAGCTCAGGCAAGGGATCGAAAATCTCAATTCGACGCGGGTGGCAGCAGAATTCATCGACCGCGGCATCACTTGGAAATTCTCCCCACCGTATGCGCCGCATTTTGGTGGTATTTGGGAGCGCCTGATTGGCTCCAGCAAGAGAGCCATGCGCGCCGTTTTGGAAAACCGCTCGGTAACCGACGAAGTCCTTCGCACGGTTTTCGCAGAAGTAGCCTCACTTCTGAACTCACGGCCTTTGACCAACGTTCAAACTGATCCGTCAGAGCCAGAGCCGCTCAATCCGTATCACTTTATTCTCGTTACCCCCCATCCTCACCGAGCGCCTGATACTGAAGAAGCATTCGATGGCCTCACGCGGCGGAAGTGGAAGCAGGCCCAGTTCATTGTGGACCAGTATTGGAGACGCTGGATGAAAGAATACCTTCCGACTCTCATCGAGCGGAAAAAATGGGAAAGAACTGTCCGTCCGATCAGAGTTGGTGACGTCGTCATGATTATGGACGAGAATAGCAGAAGGGGCGATTGGTTGATAGGGAGCGTTACGAAAGTGTTGCCCGGAAGCGACGGAATTGTCCGCGCGGCAACCGTAAAAACTGAACGTTCTGAACTAACCCACCCGGTTGTCAAACTTTGCTTCATTTCAGGTTCTCGCGAGTAATTCCATCGTCGGCCGGCCCGGACTGTGGTGAACCGTCACCAGGAGGCGATAGGGGGGCAAGAGAAGAGAAGCAGACGACGGCGGAGGGGCATTGAGGGTCGAAAAAAGGATTGAAAGTCGAAAGTGTGTAATTTTCGTGAGTGTCTTTTCTCAAGAAATAAAACCTGGAAATTCTGCCTCTTCAACACGTGTTGGTCATTATTACCTTCCCCAGTAGAGTGGGCGTATTTTACATTCAGGATCATACCGCATACATCTTGAGTTCTTTTGCTCAGCCTTTCTAAATATAGCCTTAATCACCATAACTTCCTATGGATAAAAATAAGACAGATTAGAATATTGTAAACAAAAGACATAAATGAGATTCAATTCTTTGTATGAATAATCAGGCCATAAAAAAAAATGGGGAAAAGATAAATACCACAGTGGAAAGAAAATTGTGATACTAATGTCAATTAATTGTTAAAAATTAGTAAGAATACTCGAGAAAGTTCTGATCACACATCGTTGGTTATTCTTCTTGGTGGAAAACTGTAGTCGTGTAAGTCAATGGGAGGTATTAATACAAGTAGGGTAGGAATTTAGACAACTCTTACATAACAGTTACAGTAACCACATTCAGTTTCATCGCCTGTCTCATTGAAATGATTAAATACCTTGGGATTGAGGCTAGACAGTTTATCTTGAAGGGCACTCTCGCACGCACGTGACATGTCTTTTCTTAAATCCTTGATTTCTTGTCTTAATTCCTGAAAAAACAAAACAAGATGCGATTAAAAAAGGTCTTACAAGTAAATAACTTATATTTGCTACCTTAATCAGTTTTCCTTTACGTTGTAACTGCCACTTTAACAGACGATTTTTGTAAGTTGATTTCTGGCTTCGGTCAAGAAGTCTCTCCATTGGACTTGGGGTCGGTGATTTACCAGCCACTAACTTATTCAGGTGTTCGCATCTATAGCAAGTGGAGCCTTTCTGGAGAAGTCGAGAGCAGAATTTCGATCTCCGTTCACCAAACTGCTTGACTGTCTCTTTTTTCATGCTGGGTGTTAGTGCTCCCTTTCAAACCAATTTGAAACCACCACAAATATTGGTTGAGTCAAAGCGAGCCAACAAGTCAGTGAGTTCTTCTACTGTGCTGAATGATTTTGGCAGGAAATTAGGTGGTGTGACTAGAACCCCCTTGACAGTGTAAAACACTTCACCACCTACAACTGTAATCATTTTGATGGGAAATGTGAAGTCGTTACAAACGCCAAATCTAACAGCAGTTATCTTGCTGTAAGCTACGGGATCATCCTGTTGTAGATCTTCATCAGTAAGACACCATTTCCAATGTTCGGGAAGCTTTGCTCTTGTGGGATCACAAATAAGGTTGTTGACTGCTTCTACGACGGGCTCATCAACATATTCTAGAGGATCCAGCATCTCAACATCAGCTGCAAACTCAGGTGTGATGTTCGATTCCAGAGTTTCTTGACTGTCTGGCTCTTTAATGGGCTCAGGACTGTTGGGAAAATCAAGCTCATTTTGCCACTTTTCAGGATCAACATTCCGTTTACTATTCTTCTTCATTTTCTTTTTACTTTATCGTTGTCACCCCCTAAAAAAGTGAAACAGATGAATGATTATTTAAGATACAAAATTATAGACATACTGCAATTACATAGATTTAGCGTAGGAATGGCTTCAGCTGCCAACTTCCAAATCTTCAGAGGAAATACCTCATTGAGAATGGTTCTCTCTTTGGTTAAATCTTTATCTTTAAAGTGCTTTGCACACACATAGTCCTGTTTGGTCAGCTTTCTGTCACTTCTTGGAATAGCTTTCTGCCATAGAATAAATTGTTTTTCGTCTCTGGGAGCACGAAATTTTGTAATTTTTTCTTTACATCTGAGAAATCCTATAGAGCAACCCGTCACAAAGCACTTTACCATTTTGAAATACAAGAAAATTTAAATTAAAGGCATTAAAGGTGTGAAATCAGTTAAAAATTCAAAACGCACAACAAGATCTGTAAGACAGAACCACAGAACACCACGCAATGACAGACGCTTTACACACAGCTTGGGACCAAGCTACGCCCGCCTTCCAAGCGGCATTTTGTGGAAGCTTCTAAGTCCCTTGATTATTCTGGCTGACGAAAGGGATACGGCGTTTGGGTACCTCTCCTGGTAGACCGTGGTTATACCATGAGTTTTTACTTCTATATGTAAACTGCATGGAATATACTTTTATTCAATGTGAATACACTGTTATACCTTGAATTTTTACTTCTATACGTATACTGCATCAAATATACTTGTATTCAATGTGAATACACTGTTATACCATGAGTTTTTACTTCTATATGTAAACAGCATCAAATATACTTGTATTCAATGTGAATACACTGTTATACCATGAGTTTTTACTTCTATATGTAAACAGCATCAAATATACTTGTATTCAATGTGAATACACTGTTATACCATGAGTTTTTACTTCTATACGTAAACTGCATGGAATATACTTGTATTCAATGTGAATACACTGTTATACCACGAGTTTTTACTTCTATACGTAAACTGCATGGACTATACTTGAATGCAATGTGAATACACTGTTATACCATGAGTTTTTACTTCTATAAGTAAACAGCATAAAATATACTTGTATTAAATGTGAATACACTGTTATACCACGAGTTTTTACTTCTATATGTAAACAGCATCAAATATACTTGTATTCAATGTGAATACACTGTTATACCATGAGTTTTTACTTCTATATGTAAACAACATCACATATACTTGTATTCAATGTGAATACACTGTTATACCACGAGTTTTTACTTCTATAGCGTAAACTGCATGGAATATACTTGTATTCAATGTGAATACACTGTTACACCATGAGTTTTTACTTCTATATGTAAACTGCATCAAATATACTTGTATTCAATGTGAATACACTGTTATACCGTGAGTTTTTACTTCTATATGTAAACTGCATGGAATATACTTGTATTCAATGTGAATACACTGTTATACCATGAGTTTTTACTTCTATATGTAAACGGCATCAAATATACTTGTATTCAATGTGAATACACTGTTATACCATGAGTTTTTACTTCTATATGTAAACAGCATCAAATATACTTGTATTCAATGTGAATACACTGTTATACCATGAGTTTTTACTTCTATACGTAAACTGCATGGAATATACTTGTATTCAATGTGAATACACTGTTATACCATGAGTTTTTACTTCTATACGTAAACTGCATGGAAAATACTTTTATTCAATGTGAATACACTGTTATACCATGAGTTTTTACTTCTATACGTATACTGCATCAAATATACTTGTATTCAATGTGAATACACTGTTATACCATGAGTTTTTACTTCTATATGTAAACAGCATCAAATATACTTGTATTCAATGTGAATACACTGTTATACCCTGAGATTTACTTCTATACGAAAATGCTTGGAATATACTTGTATTCAATGTGAATACACTGTTATACCATGAGTTTTTACTTCTATGCGTAAACTGCATGGAATATACTTGTATTCAATGTGAATACACTGTTATACCATGAGTTTTTACTTCTATATGTAAACAGCAACAAATATACTTGTATTCAATGTAAATACACTGTTATACCATGAGTTTTTACTTCTATATGTAAACTGCATGGAATATACTTGTATTCAATGTGAATACACTGTTATACCATGAGTTTTTACTTCTATATGTAAACTGCATGAAATATACTTGTATTCAATGTGAATACACTGTTATACCATGAGTTTTTACTTCTATACGTAAACAGCATCAAATATACTTGTATTCAATGTGAATACACTGTTATACCATGAGTTTTTACTTCTATACGTAAACTGCATGGAATATACTTGTATTCAATGTGAATACACTGTTATACCATGAGTTTTTACTTCTATATGTAAACTGCATGGAATATACTTGTATTCAATGTGAATACACTGTTATACCATGAGTTTTTACTTCTATATGTAAACTGCATCAAATATACTTGTATTCAATGTGAATACACTGTTATACCATGAGTTTTTACTTCTCTATGTAAACAGCATCAAATATACTTGTATTCAATGTGAATACACTGTTATACCATGAGTTTTTACTTCTATATGTAAACAGCATCAAATATACTTGTATTCAATGTGAATACACTGTTATACCATGAGTTTTTACTTCTATATGTAAACAGCATGGAATATACTTGTATTCAATGTGAATACACTGTTATACCATGAGTTTTTACTTCTATACGTAAACTGCATGGAATATACTTGTATTCAATGTGAATACACTGTTATACCATGAGTTTTTACTTCTATATGTAAACAGCATCAAATATACTTGTATTCAATGTGAATACACTGTTATACCATGAGTTTTTACTTCTATATATATAAACTGCATGGAATATACTTGTATTCAATGTGAATACACTGTTATACCATGAGTTTTTACTTCTATATGTAAACAGCATGAAATATACTTGTATTCAATGTGAATACACTGTTATACCATGAGTTTTTACTTCTACATATGTAAACAGCATCAAATATACTTGTATTCAATGTGAATACACTGTTATACCATGAGTTTTTACTTCTATATAGTAAACTGCATGGAATATACTTGTATTCAATGTGAATACACTGTTATACCATGAGTTTTTACTTCTATATGTAAACAGCATCAAATATACTTGTATTCAATGTGAATACACTGTTATACCATGAGTTTTTACTTCTATATGTAAACTGCATGGAATATACTTGTATTCAATGTGAATACACTGTTATACCATGAGTTTTTACTTCTATATGTAAACAGCATGGAATATACTTGTATTCAATGTGAATACACTGTTATACCATGAGTTTTTACTTCTATATGTAAACTGCATGGAATATACTTGTATTCAATGTGAATACACTGTTATACCATGAGTTTTTACTTCTATATGTAAACAGCATCAAATATACTTGTATTCAATGTGAATACACTGTTATACCATGAGTTTTTACTTCTATATGTAAACTGCATGGAATATACTTGTATTCAATGTGAATACACTGTTATACCATGAGTTTTTACTTCTATATGTAAACAGCATCAAATATACTTGTATTCAATGTGAATACACTGTTATACCATGAGTTTTTACTTCTATATGTAAACTGCATGGAATATACTTGTATTCAATGTGAATACACTGTTATACCATGAGTTTTTACTTCTATATGTAAACAGCATCAAATATACTTGTATTCAATGTGAATACACTGTTATACCATGAGTTTTTACTTCTATATGTAAACTGCATGGAATATACTTGTATTCAATGTGAATACACTGTTATACCATGAGTTTTTACTTCTATATGTAAACTGCATGGAATATACTTGTATTCAATGTGAATACACTGTTATACCATGAGTTTTTACTTCTATATGTAAACAGCATCAAATATACTTGTATTCAATGTGAATACACTGTTATACCATGAGTTTTTACTTCTATATGTAAACAGCATGAAATATACTTGTATTCAATGTGAATACACTGTTATACCATGAGTTTTTACTTCTATATGTAAACAGCATCAAATATACTTGTATTCAATGTGAATACACTGTTATACCATGAGTTTTTACTTCTATATGTAAACTGCATGGAATATACTTGTATTCAATGTGAATACACTGTTATACCATGAGTTTTTACTTCTATATGTAAACAGCATCAAATATACTTGTATTCAATGTGAATACACTGTTATACCATGAGTTTTTACTTCTATATGTAAACAGCATCAAATATACTTGTATTCAATGTGAATACACTGTTATACCATGAGTTTTTACTTCTATATGTAAACAGCATCAAATATACTTGTATTCAATGTGAATACACTGTTATACCATGAGTTTTTACTTCTATATGTAAACTGCATGAAATATACTTGTATTCAATGTGAATACACTGTTATACCATGAGTTTTTACTTCTATATGTAAACAGCATGAAATATACTTGTATTCAATGTGAATACACTGTTATACCATGAGTTTTTACTTCTATACGTAAACTGCATGGAATATACTTGTATTCAATGTGAATACACTGTTATACCATGAGTTTTTACTTCTATATGTAAACTGCATGGAATATACTTGTATTCAATGTGAATACACTGTTATACCATGAGTTTTTACTTCTATATGTAAACAGCATGAAATATACTTGTATTCAATGTGAATACACTGTTATACCATGAGTTTTTACTTCTATACGTAAACTGCATGGAATATACTTGTATTCAATGTGAATACACTGTTATACCATGAGTTTTTACTTCTATACGTAAACTGCATGGAATATACTTGTATTCAATGTGAATACACTGTTATACCATGAGTTTTTACTTCTATATGTAAACAGCATCAAATATACTTGTATTCAATGTGAATACACTGTTATACCATGAGTTTTTACTTCTATATGTAAACAGCATGAAATATACTTGTATTCAATGTGAATACACTGTTATACCATGAGTTTTTACTTCTATATGTAAACAGCATCGAATATACTTGTATCTAATGTGAATACACTGTTATACCATGAGTTTTTACTTCTATACGTAAACTGCATGGAATATACTTGTATTCAATGTGAATACACTGTTATACCATGAGTTTTTACTTCTATATGTAAACAGCATCAAATATACTTGTATTCAATGTGAATACACTGTTATACCATGAGTTTTTACTTCTATATGTAAACAGCATGAAATATACTTGTATTCAATGTGAATACACTGTTATACCATGAGTTTTTACTTCTATATGTAAACAGCATGAAATATACTTGTATTCAATGTGAATACACTGTTATACCATGAGTTTTTACTTCTATATGTAAACAGCATCAAATATACTTGTATTCAATGTGAATACACTGTTATACCATGAGTTTTTACTTCTATATGTAAACTGCATGGAATATACTTGTATTCAATGTGAATACACTGTTATACCATGAGTTTTTACTTCTATATGTAAACAGCATCAAATATACTTGTATTCAATGTGAATACACTGTTATACCATGAGTTTTTACTTCTATATGTAAACAGCATGAAATATACTTGTATTCAATGTGAATACACTGTTATACCATGAGTTTTTACTTCTATATGTAAACAGCATCAAATATACTTGTATTCAATGTGAATACACTGTTATACCATGAGTTTTTACTTCTATACGTAAACTGCATGGAATATACTTGTATTCAATGTGAATACACTGTTATACCATGAGTTTTTACTTCTATACGTAAACTGCATGGAATATACTTGTATTCAATGTGAATACACTGTTATACCATGAGTTTTTACTTCTATACGTAAACTGCATGGAATATACTTGTATTCAATGTGAATACACTGTTATACTATGAGTTTTTACTTCTATATGTAAACTGCATGGAATATACTTGTATTCAATGTGAATACACTGTTATACCATGAGTTTTTACTTCTATATGTAAACTGCATGGAATATACTTGTATTCAATGTGAATACACTGTTATACCATGAGTTTTTACTTATATATGTAAACTGCATGGAATATACTTGTATTCAATGTGAATACACTGTTATACCATGAGTTTTTACTTCTATATGTAAACAGCATCAAATATACTTGTATTCAATGTGAATACACTGTTATACCATGAGTTTTTACTTCTATATGTAAACAGCATCAAATATACTTGTATTCAATGTGAATACACTGTTATACCATGAGTTTTTACTTCTATATGTAAACAGCATGAAATATACTTGTATTCAATGTGAATACACTGTTATACCATGAGTTTTTACTTCTATATGTAAACTGCATGGAATATACTTGTATTCAATGTGAATACACTGTTATACCATGAGTTTTTACTTCTATATGTAAACAGCATGAAATATACTTGTATTCAATGTGAATACACTGTTATACCATGAGTTTTTACTTCTATATGTAAACAGCATCAAATATACTTGTATTCAATGTGAATACACTGTTATACCATGAGTTTTTACTTCTATATGTAAACAGATCAAATATACTTGTATTCAATGTGAATACACTGTTATACCATGAGTTTTTACTTCTATACGTAAACTGCATGGAATATACTTGTATTCAATGTGAATACACTGTTATACCATGAGTTTTTACTTCTATATGTAAACAGCATCAAATATACTTGTATTCAATGTGAATACACTGTTATACCATGAGTTTTTACTTCTATATGTAAACTGCATGGAATATACTTGTATTCAATGTGAATACACTGTTATACCATGAGTTTTTACTTCTATAGTAAACTGCATGGAATATACTTGTATTCAATGTGAATACACTGTTATACCATGAGTTTTTACTTCTATATGTAAACAGCATGAAATATACTTGTATTCAATGTGAATACACTGTTATACCATGAGTTTTTACTTCTATATGTAAACAGCATCAAATATACTTGTATTCAATGTGAATACACTGTTATACCATGAGTTTTTACTTCTATATGTAAACAGCATGAAATATACTTGTATTCAATGTGAATACACTGTTATACCATGAGTTTTTACTTCTATACGTAAACTGCATGGAATATACTTGTATTCAATGTGAATACACTGTTATACCATGAGTTTTTACTTCTATATGTAAACAGCATCAAATATACTTGTATTCAATGTGAATACACTGTTATACCATGAGTTTTTACTTCTATATGTAAACAGCATGAAATATACTTGTATTCAATGTGAATACACTGTTATACCATGAGTTTTTACTTCTATATGTAAACAGCATCAAATATACTTGTATTCAATGTGAATACACTGTTATACCATGAGTTTTTACTTCTATATGTAAACAGCATGAAATATACTTGTATTCAATGTGAATACACTGTTATACCATGAGTTTTTACTTCTATATGTAAACAGCATCAAATATACTTGTATTCAATGTGAATACACTGCTATACCATGAGTTTTTACTTCTATACGTAAACTGCATGGAATATACTTGTATTCAATGTGAATACACTGTTATACCATGAGTTTTTACTTCTATATGTAAACTGCATGGAATATACTTGTATTCAATGTGAATACACTGTTATACCATGAGTTTTTACTTCTATATGTAAACAGCATCAAATATACTTGTATTCAATGTGAATACACTGTTATACCATGAGTTTTTACTTCTATACGTAAACTGCATGGAATATACTTGTATTCAATGTGAATACACTGTTATACCATGAGTTTTATACTTCTATACGTAAACTGCATGGAATATACTTGTATTCAATGTGAATACACTGTTATACCATGAGTTTTTACTTCTATATGTAAACAGCATGAAATATACTTGTATTCAATGTGAATACACTGTTATACCATGAGTTTTTACTTCTATATGTAAACAGCATCAAATATACTTGTATTCAATGTGAATACACTGTTATACCATGAGTTTTTACTTCTATATGTAAACAGCATGGAATATACTTGTATCTAATGTGAATACACTGTTATACCATGAGTTTTTACTTCTATACGTAAACTGCATGGAATATACTTGTATTCAATGTGAATACACTGTTATACCATGAGTTTTTACTTCTATATGTAAACAGCATGAAATATACTTGTATTCAATGTGAATACACTGTTATACCATGAGTTTTTACTTCTATATGTAAACAGCATGAAATATACTTGTATTCAATGTGAATACACTGTTATACCATGAGTTTTTACTTCTATATGTAAACAGCATGAAATATACTTGTATTCAATGTGAATACACTGTTATACCATGAGTTTTTACTTCTATATGTAAACAGCATGAAATATACTTGTATTCAATGTGAATACACTGTTATACCATGAGTTTTTACTTCTATATGTAAACTGCATGGAATATACTTGTATTCAATGTGAATACACTGTTATACCATGAGTTTTTACTTCTATATGTAAACAGCATCAAATATACTTGTATTCAATGTGAATACACTGTTATACCATGAGTTTTTACTTCTATATGTAAACAGCATGAAATATACTTGTATTCAATGTGAATACACTGTTATACCATGAGTTTTTACTTCTATATGTAAACAGCATCAAATATACTTGTATTCAATGTGAATACACTGTTATACCATGAGTTTTTACTTCTATACGTAAACTGCATGGAATATACTTGTATTCAATGTGAATACACTGTTATACCATGAGTTTTTACTTCTATATGTAAACAGCATCAAATATACTTGTATTCAATGTGAATACACTGTTATACCATGAGTTTTTACTTCTATATGTAAACAGCATCAAATATACTTGTATTCAATGTGAATACACTGTTATACCATGAGTTTTTACTTCTATATGTAAACAGCATGAAATATACTTGTATTCAATGTGAATACACTGTTATACCATGAGTTTTTACTTCTATATGTAAACTGCATGGAATATACTTGTATTCAATGTGAATACACTGTTATACCATGAGTTTTTACTTCTATATGTAAACTGCATGGAATATACTTGTATTCAATGTGAATACACTGTTATACCATGAGTTTTTACTTCTATATGTAAAACTGCATGGAATATACTTGTATTCAATGTGAATACACTGTTATACCATGAGTTTTTACTTCTATATGTAAACAGCATGGAATATACTTGTATTCAATGTGAATACACTGTTATACCATGAGTTTTTACTTCTATATGTAAACAGCATGAAATATACTTGTATTCAATGTGAATACACTGTTATACCATGAGTTTTTACTTCTATATGTAAACAGCATGAAATATACTTGTATTCAATGTGAATACACTGTTATACCATGAGTTTTTACTTCTATATGTAAACTGCATGGAATATACTTGTATTCAATGTGAATACACTGTTATACCATGAGTTTTTACTTCTATATGTAAACAGCATCAAATATACTTGTATTCAATGTGAATACACTGTTATACCATGAGTTTTTACTTCTATATGTAAACAGCATGAAATATACTTGTATTCAATGTGAATACACTGTTATACCATGAGTTTTTACTTCTATATGTAAACAGCATCAAATATACTTGTATTCAATGTGAATACACTGTTATACCATGAGTTTTTACTTCTATACGTAAACTGCATGGAATATACTTGTATTCAATGTGAATACACTGTTATACCATGAGTTTTTACTTCTATATGTAAACAGCATCAAATATACTTGTATTCAATGTGAATACACTGTTATACCATGAGTTTTTACTTCTATATGTAAACTGCATGAAATATACTTGTATTCAATGTGAATACACTGTTATACCATGAGTTTTTACTTCTATACGTAAACTGCATGGAATATACTTGTATTCAATGTGAATACACTGTTATACCATGAGTTTTTACTTCTATATGTAAACAGCATGAAATATACTTGTATTCAATGTGAATACACTGTTATACCATGAGTTTTTACTTCTATATGTAAACAGCATCAAATATACTTGTATTCAATGTGAATACACTGTTATACCATGAGTTTTTACTTCTATATGTAAACAGCATCGAAATATACTTGTATTCAATGTGAATACACTGTTATACCATGAGTTTTTACTTCTAAACTTAAACTGCATGGAATATACTTGTATTCAATGTGAATACACTGTTATACCATGAGTTTTTACTTCTATATGTAAACTGCATGGAATATACTTGTATTCAATGTGAATACACTGCTATACCATGAGTTTTTACTTCTATATGTAAACTGCATGGAATATACTTGTATTCAATGTGAATACACTGTTATACCATGAGTTTTTACTTCCATATGTAAACAGCATCAAATATACTTGTATTCAATGTGAATACACTGTTATACCATGAGTTTTTACTTCTATATGTAAACTGCATGAAATATACTTGTATTCAATGTGAATACACTGTTATACCATGAGTTTTTACTTCTATACGTAAACTGCATGGAATATACTTGTATTCAATGTGAATACACTGTTATACCATGAGTTTTTACTTCTATATGTAAACAGCATCAAATATACTTGTATTCAATGTGAATACACTGTTATACCATGAGTTTTTACTTCTATATGTAAACAGCATCAAATATACTTGTATTCAATGTGAATACACTGTTATACCATGAGTTTTTACTTCTATATGTAAACAGCATCAAATATACTTGTATTCAATGTGAATACACTGTTATACCATGAGTTTTTACTTCTATACGTAAACTGCATGGAATATACTTGTATTCAATGTGAATACACTGTTATACCATGAGTTTTTACTTCTATATGTAAACTGCATGGAATATACTTGTATTCAATGTGAATACACTGTTATACCATGAGTTTTTACTTCTATATGTAAACTGCATGGAATATACTTGTATTCAATGTGAATACACTGTTATACCATGAGTTTTTACTTCTATATGTAAACTGCATGGAATATACTTGTATTCAATGTGAATACACTGTTATACCATGAGTTTTTACTTCTATATGTAAACAGCATCAAATATACTTGTATTCAATGTGAATACACTGTTATATCATGAGTTTTTACTTCCATATGTAAACAGCATCAAAAATACTTGTATTCAATGTGAATACACTGTTATACCATGAGTTTTTACTTCTATACGTAAACTGCATGGAATATACTTGTATTCAATGTGAATACACTGTTATACCATGAGTTTTTACTTCTATATGTAAACTGCATGGAATATACTTGTATTCAATGTGAATACACTGTTATACCATGAGTTTTTACTTCTATATGTAAACAGCATCAAATATACTTGTATTCAATGTGAATACACTGTTATACCATGAGTTTTTACTTCTATATGTAAACTGCATGGAATATACTTGTATTCAATGTGAATACACTGTTATACCATGAGTTTTTACTTCTATATGTAAACTGCATGGAATATACTTGTATTCAATGTGAATACACTGTTATACCATGAGTTTTTACTTCCATATGTAAACAGCATCAAATATACTTGTATTCAATGTGAATACACTGTTATACCATGAGTTTTTACTTCTATATGTAAACTGCATCAAATATACTTGTATTCAATGTGAATACACTGTTATACCATGAGTTTTTACTTCTATATGCAAACTGCATGGAATATACTTGTATTCAATGTGAATACACTGTTATACCATGAGTTTTTACTTCTATATGTAAACAGCATCAAATATACTTGTATTCAATGTGAATACACTGTTATACCATGAGTTTTTACTTCTATATGTAAACAGCATCAAATATACTTGTATTCAATGTGAATACACTGTTATACCATGAGTTTTTACTTCTATATGTAAACAGCATCAAATATACTTGTATTCAATGTGAATACACTGTTATACCATGAGTTTTTATTTCTATACGTAAACTGCATGGAATATACTTGTATTCAATGTGAATACACTGTTATACCATGAGTTTTTACTTCTATATGTAAACTGCATGGAATATACTTGTATTCAATGTGAATACACTGTTATACCATGAGTTTTTACTTCTATATGTAAACTGCATGGAATATACTTGTATTCAATGTGAATACACTGTTATACCATGAGTTTTTACTTCTATATGTAAACTGCATGGAATATACTTGTATTCAATGTGAATACACTGTTATACCATGAGTTTTTACTTCTATATGTAAACAGCATCAAATATAATTGTATTCAATGTGAATACACTGTTTTATCATGGATTTTTACTTCTCATATGTAAACAGCATCAAATATACTTGTATTCAATGTGAATAACACTGTTATACCATGAGTTTTTACTTCTATACGTAAACTGCATGGAATATACTTGTATTCAATGTGAATACACTGTTATACCATGAGTTTTTACTTCTATATGTAAACTGCATGGAATATACTTGTATTCAATGTGAATACACTGTTATACCATGAGTTTTTACTTCTATATGTAAACAGCATCAAATATACTTGTATTCAATGTGAATACACTGTTATACCATGAGTTTTTACTTCTATATGTAAATTGCATGGAATATACTTGTATTCAACGTGAATACACTGTTATACCATGAGTTTTTACTTCTATACGTAAACTGCATGTAATATACTTGTATTCAATGTGAATACACTGTTATACCATGAGTTTTTACTTCTACATGTAAACTGCATGGAATATACTTGTATTTAATGTGAATACACTGTTATACCATGAGTTTTTACTTCCTATGTAAACTGCATGGAATATACTTGTATTCAATGTGAATACACTGTTATACCATGAGTTTTTACTTCTATATGTAAACAGCATCAAATATACTTGTATTCAACGTGAATACACTGTTATACCATAAGTTTTTACTTCTATAAGTAAACTGCATGGAATATACTTGTATTCAATGTGAATACACTGTTATACCATGAGTTTTTACTTCTATATGTAAACTGCATGGAATATACTTGTATTTAACGTGAATACACTGTTATACTATGAGTTTTTACTTCTATATGTATACTGCATGGAATGTACTTGTATTTAATGTGAATACACTGTTATACCATGAGTTTTTACTTCTATATGTAAACTGCATCAAATATACTTGTATTCAATGTTAATACACTGTTATACCATGAGTTTTTACTTCTATATGTAAACAGCATCAAATATACTTGTATTCAATGTGAATACACTGTTAAACCATGAGTTTTTACTTCTATATGTAAACTGCATGGAATATACTTGTATTCAATGTGAATACACTGTTATACCATGAGTTTTTACTTCTATATGTAAACAGCATCAAATATACTTGTATTCAATGTGAATACACTGTTATACCATGAGTTTTTACTTCTATATGTAAACAGCATCAAATATACTTGTATTCAATGTGAATACACTGTTATACCATGAGTTTTTACTTCTATATGTAAACAGCATCAAATATACTTGTATTCAATGTGAATACACTGTTATAGCATGAGTTTTTACTTCTATACGTAAACTGCATGGAATATACTTGTATTCAATGTGAATACACTGTTATACCATGAGTTTTTACTTCTATATGTAAACAGTATCAAATATACTTGTATTCAATGTGAATACACTGTTATACCATGAGTTTTTACTTCTATATGTAAACTGCATGGAATATACTTGTATTCAATGTGAATACACTGTTATACAATGAGTTTTTACTTCTATATGTAAACTGCATGGAATATACTTGTATTCAATGTGAATACACTGTTATACCATGAGTTTTTACTTCTATATGTAAACTGCATGGAATATACTTGTATTCAATGTGAATACACTGTTATACCATGAGTTTTTACTTCTATATGTAAACAGCATCAAATATAATTGTATTCAATGTGAATACACTGTTTAATCATGGATTTTACTTCGATATGTAAACAGCATCAAAAATACTTGTATTCAATGTAAATACACTGTTATACCATGAGTTTTTACTTCTAGACGTAAACTGCATGGAATATACTTGTATTCAATGTGAATACACTGTTATACCATGAGTTTTTACTTCTATGTGTAAACTGCATGGAATATACTTGTATTCAATGTGAATACACTATTATACCATTTGTTTTTACTTCTATATGTAAACAGCATCAAATATACTTGTATTCAATGTGAATACACTGTTATACCATGAGTTTTTACTTCTATATGTAAATTGCATGGAATATACTTGTATTCAACGTGAATACACTGTTATACCATGAGTTTTTACTTCTAGACGTAAACTGCATGTAATATACTTGTATTCAATGTGAATACACTGTTATACCATGAGTTTTTACTTCTACATGTAAACTGCATGGAATATACTTCTATTTAATGTGAATACACTATTATACCATGAGTTTTTACTTCTGTATGTAAACTGCATGGAATATACTTGTATTCAATGTGAATACACTGTTATACCATGAGTTTTTACTTCTATATGTAAACAGCATCAAATATACTTGTATTCAACGTGAATACACTGTTATACCATGAGTTTTTACTTCTATAATTAAACTGCATGGAATATACTTGTATTCAATGTGAATACACTGTTATACCATGAGTTTTTACTTCTATATGTAAACTGCATGGAATATACTTCTATTTAACGTGAATACACTGTTATACTATGAGTTTTTACTTCTATATGTATACTGCATGGAATGAACTTGTATTTAATGTGAATACACTGTTATACCATGAGTTTTTACTTCTATATGTATACTGCATCAAATATACTTGTATTCAATGTTAATACACTGTTATACCATGAGTTTTTACTTCTATATGTAAACAGCATCAAATATACTTGTATTCAATGTGAATACACTGTTAAACCATGAGTTTTTACTTCTATATGTAAACTGCATGGAATATACTTGTATTCAATGTGAATACACTGTTATACCATGAGTTTTTACTTCTATATGTAAACAGCATCAAATATACTTGTATTCAATGTGAATACACTGTTATACCATGAGTTTTTACTTCTATATGTAAACAGCATCAAATATACTTGTATTCAATGTGAATACACTGTTATACCATGAGTTTTTACTTCTATATGTAAACAGCATCAAATATACTTGTATTCAATGTGAATACACTGTTATAGCATGAGTTTTTACTTCTATACGTAAACTGCATGGAATATACTTGTATTCAATGTGAATACACTGTTATACCATGAGTTTTTACTTCTATATGTAAACAGTATCAAATATACTTGTATTCAATGTGAATACACTGTTATACCATGAGTTTTTACTTCTATATGTAAACAGCATCAAATATACTTGTATTCAATGTGAATACACTGTTATACCATGAGTTTTTACTTCTATATGTAAACAGCATCAAATATACTTGTATTCAATGTGAATACACTGTTATACCATGAGTTTTTACTTCTAGACGTAAACTGCATGGAATATACTTGTATTCAATGTGAATACACTGTTATACCATGAGTTTTTACTTCAATATGTAAACTGCATGGAATATACTTGTATTCAATGTGAATACACGGAAATACCATGAGTTTTTACTTCTGTATGTAAACTGCATGGAATATACTTGTATTCAATGTGAATACACTGTTATACCATGAGTTTTTACTTCTATATGTAAACGGCATGGAATATACTTGTATTCAATGTGAATACACTGTTATACCATGAGTTTTTACTTCTATATGTAAACAGCATCAAATATACTTGGGTTCAATGTGAATACACTGTTATACCATGAGTTTTTACTTCTATATGTAAACAGCATAAAATATACTTGTATTCAATGTGAATACACTGTTATACCATGAGTGTTTACTTCTATATGTAAACTGCATGGAATATACTTGTATTCAATGTGAATACACTGTTATACCATGAGTTTTTACTTCTATATGTAAACAGCATCAAATATACTTGTATTCAATGTGAATACACTGTTATACCATGAGTTTTTACTTCTATATGTAAACAGCATCAAATATACTTGTATTCAATGTGAATACACTGTTATACCATGAGTTTTTACTTCTATATGTAAACAGCATCAAATATACTTGTATTCAATGTGAATACACTGTTATAGCATGAGTTTTTACTTCTATACGTAAACTGCATGGAATATACTTGTATTCAATGTGAATACACTGTTATACCATGAGTTTTTACTTCTATTTGTAAACAGCATCAAATATACTTGTATTCAATGTGAATACACTGCTATACCATGATTTTTTACTGCTATATGTATACTGCATCAAATAAACTTGTATTCAATGTGAATACACTGCTATACCATGAGTTTTTACTTCTATATGTAAACAGCATCAAATATACTTGTATTCAATGTGAATACACTGTTAAACCATGAGTTTTTACTTCTATATGTAAACAGCATCAAATATACTTGTATTCAATGTGAATACACTGTTATACCATGAGTTTTTACTTCTAAACTTAAACTGCATGGAATATACTTGTATTCAATGTGAATACACTGTTATACCATGAGTTTTTACTTCTATATGTAAACTGCATGGAATATACTTGTATTCAATGTGAATTCACAGCTATACCATGAGTTTTTACTTCTGTATGTAAACTGCATGGAATATACTTGTATTCAATGTGAATACACTGTTATACCATGATTTTTAACTTCCATATGTAAACAGCATCAAATATACTTGTATTCAATGTGAATACACTGTTATACCATGATTTTTTACTTCTATATGTATACTGCATCAAATATACTTGTATTCAATGTGAATACACTGTTATACCATGAGTTTTTACTTCTATACGTAAACTGCATGGAATATACTTGTATTCAATGTGAATACACTGTTATACCATGAGTTTTTACTTCTATATGTAAACAGCATCAAATATACTTGTATTCAATGTGAATACACTGTTAAACCATGAGTTTTTACTTCTATATGTAAACAGCATCAAATATACTTGTATTCAATGTGAATACACTGTTATACCATGAGTTTTTACTTCTATATGTAAACAGCATCAAATATACTTGTATTCAATGTGAATACACTGTTATACCATTTGTTTTTATTTCTATACGTAAACTGCATGGAATATACTTGTATTCAATGTGAATACACTGTTATACCATGAGTTTTTACTTCTATATGTAAACTGCATGGAATATACTTGTATTCAATGTGAATACACTGTTATACAATGAGTTTTTACTTCTATATGTAAACTGCATGGAATATACTTGTATTCAATGTGAATACACTGTTATACCATGAGTTTTTACTTCTATATGTAAACTGCATGGAATATACTTGTATTCAATGTGAATACACTGTTATACCATGAGTTTTTACTTCTATATGTAAACAGCATCAAATATAATTGTATTCAATGTGAATACACTGTTTAATCATGGATTTTTACTTCGATATGTAAACAGCATCAAAAATACTTGTATTCAATGTAAATACACTGTTATACCATGAGTTTTTACTTCTAGACGTAAACTGCATGGAATATACTTGTATTCAATGTGAATACACTGTTATACCATGAGTTTTTACTTCTATGTGTAAACTGCATGGAATATACTTGTATTCAATGTGAATACACTATTATACCATTTGTTTTTACTTCTATATGTAAACAGCATCAAATATACTTGTATTCAATGTGAATACACTGTTATACCATGAGTTTTTACTTCTATATGTAAATTGCATGGAATATACTTGTATTCAACGTGAATACACTGTTATACCATGAGTTTTTACTTCTAGACGTAAACTGCATGTAATATACTTGTATTCAATGTGAATACACTGTTATACCATGAGTTTTTACTTCTATATGTAAACTGCATGGAATATACTTCTATTTAATGTGAATACACTATTATACCATGAGTTTTTACTTCTGTATGTAAACTGCATGGAATATACTTGTATTCAATGTGAATACACTGTTATACCATGAGTTTTTACTTCTATATGTAAACAGCATCAAATATACTTGTATTCAACGTGAATACACTGTTATACCATGAGTTTTTACTTCTATAATTAAACTGCATGGAATATACTTGTATTCAATGTGAATACACTGTTATACCATGAGTTTTTACTTCTATATGTAAACTGCATGGAATATACTTCTATTTAACGTGAATACACTGTTATACTATGAGTTTTTACTTCTATATGTATACTGCATCAAATATACTTGTATTCAATGTTAATACACTGTTATACCATGAGTTTTTACTTCTATATGTAAACAGCATCAAATATACTTGTATTCAATGTGAATACACTGTTAAACCATGAGTTTTTACTTCTATATGTAAACAGCATCAAATATACTTGTATTCAATGTGAATACACTGTTATACCATGAGTTTTTACTTCTATATGTAAACAGCATCAAATATACTTGTATTCAATGTGAATACACTGTTATACCATTTGTTTTTATTTCTATTCGTAAACTGCATGGAATATACTTGTATTCAATGTGAATACTCTATTATACCATGACTTTTTACTTCTATATGTAAACAGCATCAAATATACTTGTATTCAATGTGAATACACTGTTATACCATGAGTTTTTATTTCTATACGTAAACTGCATGGAATATACTTGTATTCAATGTGAATACACTGTTATACCATGAGTTTTTACTTCTATATGTAAACTGCATGGAATATACTTGTATTCAATGTGAATACACTGTTATACAATGAGTTTTTACTTCTATATGTAAACTGCATGGAATATACTTGTATTCAATGTGAATACACTGTTATACCATGAGTTTTTACTTCTATATGTAAACTTTATGGAATATACTTGTATTCAATGTGAATACACTGTTATACCATGAGTTTTTACTTCTATATGTAAACAGCATCAAATATAATTGTATTCAATGTGAATACACTGTTATACCATGAGTTTTTACTTCTATATGTAAACTGCATGGAATATCCCAACCAAAAATCCGAGGCAATTAATTGCCTAAGTATGCGATAAATTGCATACTAACACGATTAATTGGTGTTAACATGTTTTTATCATATGTTAATAAGATTTTATCATGCTATCATGAACTACAGTATGCAATAGACATACTTAAATACAATTCATTGCGTGTTTAAATAGTAAATTGCATACTAACACGATTAATTGTGTGTTAACATCTTTTTATCATATCTTAACTTGATTTTATCATGCTATCATGAACTACAGTATGCAATAGATAAACTTAAATACCAGTTAATGCGCGTTGAAAAAATAGTACGCAATAACTTTAGAATAAATCATGCACTATTGAATTAAACATATGTAAACGTTATTTTCACGTACTATCCTACAAGTTTTTTCCGCAATTTAAAAATTAACACAATAAAATTGTGCTCATTACGTACTAAATTGAACAATAAAAAATTAGACAACAGAAATTTGTATTTTTATTCTCGATCGACATCGCCTTCTTCGTCGGAACCACTTGCGTATTCTGGTGGGGAATGGTCAGCTGTATAGGACGAATGGTCATCATCATCATCACTATCAATCCTCAGTTGTTGCTCCTGGTGATGATCGTCGTTGTGAAAAATTTTATTACTAGCTACGTCTCCTCCAATAATGTATTCCCTGTCGACTGGTTTGTACAATAGCAAACGAAAAAAATAAAAAAATAGGTAAAAGAATAAATAATTGCACGATACTACGCGTTTTCGCACTAAATCACGCAATTAATTGTAAGATAAAAGTGACGGCGTCAACTGTGCGATAAATTGGGGCTTATTGGATGTTGGGCAATTGAATAATTGATTACCATAGTTTGTGTTAGGATGACGACGAATATACTCATTTTGAGCACGCATCTGCCCAACAACCGTACGCCTATTTACAAGTCCCATGTTGAGTCGCATACGGTAGTATGTGGTTCTTGGTATGGCAACTGGTTCACAGTTCAGTCTTTTCAGCCAAGACAAATAATTGACTGGTCTGTTAGGCTTCTTCATCTCACGACTTTTATAAATTATCTTGTGGCACGAGTAGACGCAATGTTTACGCGCACGTGAAAATGTTATGAGAACAAATCTCTATGAACTACTGCTGAAAATATACCAGACGAAAATTCGAGATTTCTGTAACGTAAGCATGTAAAAACTTGATTGAACCTAAGTTGTCTTTTCCTTTGTGTTAAGTAACCCTTCCCTGTTTATTCAGTCGCGCAACCAACAATAATCCATTACCTTACCCTACCCAAATATAGAGCATTTGATGGGGTTTCTTCGTTTCTTAAATACGCCCACCTTAGTAAACGATTCCTCGGTTTATTTTGGGTTCCATATTATATGTAATAAAATTCCCTATTAATAAATATGCTAAAATGAAACTCAAAAATATATCCTATAATTTTCATATGTCAAAGATCGTGTTGCAACATTTTAATTTTATTAAATTACCGAATAAAATGTGGTTTGACAGAATGCTGTTTAGTCATATCCCTGTAGCAGACGGAAAACTAGCCATAATTCAGTGTGAAGAATCGAAACACGTGAGACGCTACGCGTGAAGTGCTTATTAAAACTAGCTTTTTTCTTGATTCATTATTTGATTTTAACGGTGATAATTTGATTTGGTTTGTGATGCCTTCCACGAAAAATTTGGATTTTTTCCAATTCAAGGATCACGAGAAGGTGAAAAAAGAAGGAGAAGTCCGAAAGGGTATTTCCACTTTTCTAAACAATAACAAACAGAAGTTGAAGAAGCTCCAAATAACAGCAGCAAGTAATAAAGTAACGGCTAACGGTCTCGTAAGCACAATAATTGTCATTATTGAACGATGAAATACAATTACTTGATTAATTCAAATTCCTCTAAATTAAATTTTTATTTAATGTGTGATAAAATACGTGATTCTAATAACAGGTATCATGCAATAATAAATAAATATTATTTTGAAGTAAAAACAAGCGTAGTGTCCAATACTTCAGTATGCAATAAATCGTGTGATTTTCGTGTGATAAAATACATGATTCTAATAACAGGTATCATGCAATAATAAATAAATATTATTTTGAAGTAAAAACAAGCGTAGTGTCCAATACTTCAGTATGCAATAAATCGTGTGATTTTCAATTAATTTCAGTTAGTGTCGTATACAATAAATCATACCAGAAACATAAAATTACCACTCACTTTGTTACTAAATAAACTTCATACACTATAAATTGGACATAAGTACGTAATTTATCGTCATTGCCTGAAATTTTTTTTTTCTATACTTCATTATGTTACCATCCAATTAAGTACGTTACAACCCAATTAATTGTCTTAGGAAATTGTTTCAAAATAACTGCGTGTTAAAACATACAATTATATTGCCAAAAACAGGCAATTAATTGCCTCGGATTTTTGGTTGGGATACTTGTATTCAATGTGAATACACTGTTATACTATGAGTTTTTACTTCTATATGTAAACAGCATCAAACATACTTGTATTCAATGTGAATACACTGTTATACCAGGAGTTTTTACTTCTATATGTAAACAGCATCAAATATACTTGTATTCAATGTGAATACACTGTTATACCATGAGTTTTTACTTCTATATGTAAACAGCATCAAATATACTTGTATTCAATGTGAATACACTGTTATACCATGAGTTTTTACTTCTATATGTAAACTGCATGGAATATACTTGTATTCAATGTGAATACAATATTATACCATGAGTTTTTACTTCTGTATGTAAAACTGCATGGAATATACTTGTATTCAATGTGAATACACTGTTATACCATGAGTTTTTACTTCTATATGTAAACAGCATCAAATATACTTGTATTCAATGTGAATACACTGTTATACCATGAGTTTTTACTTCTATATGTATACTGCATCAAATATACTTGTATTCAATGTGAATACACTGTTATACCATGAGTTTTTACTTCTGTATGTAAACAGCATCAAATATACTTGTATTCAATGTGAATACACTGTTATACCATGAGTTTTTATTTCTATACGTAAACTGCATGGAATATACTTGTATTCAATGTGAATACACTGTTATACCATGAGTTTTTACTTCTATATGTAAACTGCATGGAATATACTTGTATTCAATGTGAATACACTGTTATACAATGAGTTTTTACTTCTATATGTAAACTGCATGGAATATACTTGTATTCAATGTGAATACACTGTTATACCATGAGTTTTTACTTCTATATGTAAACTGCATGGAATATACTTGTATTCAATGTGAATACACTGTTATACCATGAGTTTTTACTTCTATATGTAAACAGCATCAAATATAATTGTATTCAATGTGAATACACTGTTATACCATGAGTTTTTACTTCTATATGTAAAAAGCATCAAATATACTTGTATTCAATGTGAATACACTGTTATACCATGAGTTTTTACTTCTATATGTAAACAGCATCAAATATACTTGTATTCAATGTGAATACACTCTTTAATCATGGATTTTTACTTCGTATATGTAAACAGCATCAAAAATACTTGTATTCAATGTGAATACACTGTTATACCATGAGTTTTTACTTCTAGACGTAAACTGCATGGAATATACTTGTATTCAATGTGAATACACTGTTATACCATGAGTTTTTACTTCTATATGTAAACTGCATGGAATATACTTGTATTCAATGTGAATACACTATTATACCATGAGTTTTTACTTCTCTATGTAAACTGCATGGAATATACTTGTATTCAATGTGAATACACTGTTATACCATGAGTTTTTACTTCTATATGTAAACAGCATCAAATATACTTGTATTCAATGTGAATACACTGTTATACCATGAGTTTTTACTTTTATATGTATACAGCATCAAATATACTTGTATTCAATGTGAATACACTGTTATACCATGAGTTTTTACTTCTATACGTAAACTGCATGGAATATACTTGTATTCAATGTGAATACACTGTTATACCATGAGTTTTTACTTCTATATGTAAACAGCATCAAATATACTTGTATTCAATGTGAATACACTGTTATACCATGGGTTTTTACTTCTATATGTAAACTGAATGAAATATACTTGTATTCAATGTGAATACACTGTTATACTATGAGTTTTTACTTCTATATGTAAACAGCATCAAATATACTTGTATTCAATGTGAATACACTGTTTAATCATGGATTTTTACTTCGATATGTAAACAGCATCAAAAATACTTGTATTCAATGTGAATACACTGTTATACCATGAGTTTTTACTTCTAGACGTAAACTGCATGGAATATACTTGTATTCAATGTGAATACACTGTTATACCATGAGTTTTTACTTCTATATGTAAACTGCATGGAATATACTTGTATTCAATGTGAATACACTATTATACCATGAGTTTTTACTTCTGTATAGTAAACTGCATGGAATATACTTGTATTCAATGTGAATACACTGTTATACCATGAGTTTTTACTTCTATATGTAAACAGCATCAAATATACTTGTATTCAATGTGAATACACTGTTATACCATGAGTTTTTACTTCTATATGTATACTGCATCAAATATACTTGTATTCAATGTGAATACACTGTTATACCATGAGTTTTTACTTCTGTATGTAAACAGCATCAAATATACTTGTATTCAATGTGAATACACTGTTATACCATGAGTTTTTATTTCTATACGTAAACTGCATGGAATATACTTGTATTCAATGTGAATACACTGTTATACAATGAGTTTTTACTTCTATATGTAAACTGCATGGAATATACTTGTATTCAATGTGAATACACTGTTATACCATGAGTTTTTACTTCTATATGTAAACTGCATGGAATATACTTGTATTCAATGTGAATACACTGTTATACCATGAGTTTTTACTTCTATATGTAAACAGCATCAAATATAATTGTATTCAATGTGAATACACTGTTATACCATGAGTTTTTACTTCTATATGTAAAAAGCATCAAATATACTTGTATTCAATGTGAATACACTGTTATACCATGAGTTTTTACTTCTATATGTAAACAGCATCAAATATACTTGTATTCAATGTGAATACACTGTTTAATCATGGATTTTTACTTCGATATGTAAACAGCATCAAAAATACTTGTATTCAATGTGAATACACTGTTATACCATGAGTTTTTACTTCTAGACGTAAACTGCATGGAATATACTTGTATTCAATGTGAATACACTGTTATACCATGAGTTTTTACTTCTATATGTAAACTGCATGGAATATACTTGTATTCAATGTGAATACACTGTTATACCATGAGTTTTTACTTCTCTATGTAAACTGCATGGAATATACTTGTATTCAATGTGAATACACTGTTATACCATGAGTTTTTACTTCTATATGTAAACAGCATCAAATATACTTGTATTCAATGTGAATACACTGTTATACCATGAGTTTTTATTTCTATATGTATACTGCATCAAATATACTTGTATTCAATGTGAATACACTGTTATACCATGAGTTTTTACTTCTATACGTAAACTGCATGGAATATACTTGTATTCAATGTGAATACACTGTTATACCATGAGTTTTTACTTCTATATGTAAACAGCATCAAATATACTTGTATTCAATGTGAATACACTGTTATACCATGAGTTTTTACTTCTATATGTAAACTGAATGAAATATACTTGTATTCAATGTGAATACACTGTTATACTATGAGTTTTTACTTCTATATGTAAACAGCATCAAATATACTTGTATTCAATGTGAATACACTGTTATACCATGAGTTTTTACTTCTATATGTAAACAGCATCAAATATACTTGTATTCAATGTGAATACACTGTTATACCATGAGTTTTTACTTCTATATGTAAACAGCATCAAATATACTTGTATTCAATGTGAATACACTGTTATACCATGAGTTTTTACTTCTATATGTAAACTGCATGGAATATACTTGTATTCAATGTGAATACACTGTTATACCATGAGTTTTTACTTCTATATGTAAACTGCATGGAATATACTTGTATTCAATGTGAATACACTGTTATACCATGAGTTTTTACTTCTATATGTAAACTGCATGGAATATACTTGTATTCAACGTGAATACACTGTTATACCATGAGTTTTTACTTCTATATGTAAACTGCATGGAATATACTTGTATTCAATGTGAATACACTGTTATACCATGAGTTTTTACTTCTATATGTAAACTGCATGAAATATACTTGTATTCAATGTGAATACACTGTTATACCATGAGTTTTTACTTCTATATGTAAACAGCATGAAATATACTTGTATTCAATGTGAATACACTGTTATACCATGAGTTTTTACTTCTATATGTAAACAGCATCAAATATACTTGTATTCAATGTGAATACACTGTTATACCATGAGTTTTTACTTCTATATGTAAACTGCATGGAATATACTTGTATTCAATGTGAATACACTGTTATACTATGAGTTTTTACTTCCATATGTAAACAGCATCAAATATACTTGTATTCAATGTGAATACACTGTTATACCATGAGTTTTTACTTCTATATGTAAACTGCATCAAATATACTTGTATTCAATGTGAATACACTGTTATACCATGAGTTTTTACTTCTATAGTAAACTGCATGGAATATACTTGTATTCAATGTGAATACACTGTTATACCATGAGTTTTTACTTCTATATGTAAACAGCATCAAATATACTTGTATTCAATGTGAATACACTGTTATACCATGAGTTTTTACTTCTATATGTAAACAGCATCAAATATACTTGTATTCAATGTGAATACACTGTTATACCATGAGTTTTTATTTCTATACGTAAACTGCATGGAATATACTTGTATTCAATGTGAATACACTGTTATACCATGAGTTTTTACTTCTATATGTAAACAGCATCAAATATACTTGTATTCAATGTGAATACACTGTTATACCATGAGTTTTTATTTCTATACGTAAACTGCATGGAATATACTTGTATTCAATGTGAATACACTGTTATACCATGAGTTTTTACTTCTATATGTAAACTGCATGGAATATACTTGTATTCAATGTGAATACACTGTTATACCATGAGTTTTTACTTCTATATGTAAACTGCATGGAATATACTTGTATTCAATGTGAATACACTGTTATACCATGAGTTTTTACTTCTATATGTAAACTGCATGGAATATACTTGTATTCAATGTGAATACACTGTTATACCATGAGTTTTTACTTCTATATGTAAACAGCATCAAATATACTTGTATTCAATGTGAATACACTGTTATACCATGAGTTTTTACTTCTATATGTAAACTGCATGGAATATACTTGTATTCAATGTGAATACACTGTTATACCATGAGTTTTTACTTCTATATGTAAACAGCATCAAATATACTTGTATTCAATGTGAATACACTGTTATACCATGAGTTTTTACTTCTATATGTAAACAGCATCAAATATACTTGTATTCAATGTGAATACACTGTTATACCATGAGTTTTTACTTCTATATGTAAACAGCATCAAATATACTTGTATTCAATGTGAATACACTGTTATACCATGAGTTTTTACTTCTATATGTAAACAGCATGAAATATACTTGTATTCAATGTGAATACACTGTTATACCATGAGTTTTTACTTCTATATGTAAACAGCATCAAATATACTTGTATTCAATGTGAATACACTGTTATACCATGAGTTTTTACTTCTATACGTAAACTGCATGGAATATACTTGTATTCAATGTGAATACACTGTTATACCATGAGTTTTTAGTTCTATATGTAAACAGCATCAAATATACTTGTATTCAATGTGAATACACTGTTATACCATGAGTTTTTACTTCTATATAGTAAACTGCATGGAATATACTTGTATTCAATGTGAATACACTGTTATACCATGAGTTTTTACTTCTATATGTAAACTGCATGGAATATACTTGTATTCAATGTGAATACACTGTTATACCATGAGTTTTTACTTCTATATGTAAACTGCATGGAATATACTTGTATTCAATGTGAATACACTGTTATACCATGAGTTTTTACTTCTATATGTAAACAGCATCAAATATACTTGTATTCAATGTGAATACACTGTTATACCATGAGTTTTTACTTCTATATGTAAACAGCATGAAATATACTTGTATTCAATGTGAATACACTGTTATACCATGAGTTTTTACTTCTATATGTAAACAGCATCAAATATACTTGTATTCAATGTGAATACACTGTTAATACCATGAATTTTTACTTCTATATGTAAACAGCATCGAATATACTTGTATTCAATGTGAATACACTGTTATACCATGAGTTTTTACTTCTATACGTAAACTGCATGGAATATACTTGTATTCAATGTGAATACACTGTTATACCATGAGTTTTTACTTCTATATGTAAACTGCATGGAATATACTTGTATTCAATGTGAATACACTGTTATACCATGAGTTTTTACTTCTATATGTAAACAGCATGGAATATACTTGTATTCAATGTGAATACACTGTTATACCATGAGTTTTTACTTCTATATGTAAACAGCATGAAATATACTTGTATTCAATGTGAATACACTGTTATACCATGAGTTTTTACTTCTATATGTAAACTGCATCAAATATACTTGTATTCAATGTGAATACACTGTTATACCATGAGTTTTTACTTCTATATGTAAACTGCATGGAATATACTTGTATTCAATGTGAATACACTGTTATACCATGAGTTTTTACTTCTATATGTAAACAGCATCAAATATACTTGTATTCAATGTGAATACACTGTTATACCATGAGTTTTTACTTCTATATGTAAACTGCATGGAATATACTTGTATTCAATGTGAATACACTGTTATACCATGAGTTTTTACTTCTATATGTAAACTGCATGGAATATACTTGTATTCAATGTGAATACACTGTTATACCATGAGTTTTTACTTCTATATGTAAACAGCATCAAATATACTTGTATTCAATGTGAATACACTGTTATACCATGAGTTTTTACTTCTATATGTAAACAGCATGAAATATACTTGTATTCAATGTGAATACACTGTTATACCATGAGTTTTTACTTCTATATGTAAACATGCATGAAATATACTTGTATTCAATGTGAATACACTGTTAATACCATGAATTTTTAGTTCTATATGTAAACAGCATGAAATATACTTGTATTCAATGTGAATACACTGTTATACCATGAGTTTTTACTTCTATATGTAAACTGCATGGAATATACTTGTATTCAATGTGAATACACTGTTATACCATGAGTTTTTACTTCTATATGTAAACTGCATGGAATATACTTGTATTCAATGTGAATACACTGTTATACCATGAGTTTTTACTTCTATATGTAAACAGCATGGAATATACTTGTATTCAATGTGAATACACTGTTATACCATGAGTTTTTACTTCTATATGTAAACAGCATGAAATATACTTGTATTCAATGTGAATACACTGTTATACCATGAGTTTTTACTTCTATATGTAAACTGCATGAAATATACTTGTATTCAATGTGAATACACTGTTATACCATGAGTTTTTACTTCTATATGTAAACTGCATGGAATATACTTGTATTCAATGTGAATACACTGTTATACCATGAGTTTTTACTTCTATATGTAAACAGCATGAAATATACTTGTATTCAATGTGAATACACTGTTATACCATGAGTTTTTACTTCTATATGTAAACTGCATGGAATATACTTGTATTCAATGTGAATACACTGTTATACCATGAGTTTTTACTTCTATATGTAAACTGCATGGAATATACTTGTATTCAATGTGAATACACTGTTATACCATGAGTTTTTACTTCTATATGTAAACAGCATCAAATATACTTGTATTCAATGTGAATACACTGTTATACCATGAGTTTTTACTTCTATATGTAAACAGCATCAAATATACTTGTATTCAATGTGAATACACTGTTATACCATGAGTTTTTACTTCTATATGTAAACTGCATGGAATATACTTGTATTCAATGTGAATACACTGTTATACCATGAGTTTTTACTTCTATATGTAAACTGCATGGAATATACTTGTATTCAATGTGAATACACTGTTATACCATGAGTTTTTACTTCTATATGTAAACTGCATGGAATATACTTGTATTCAATGTGAATACACTGTTATACCATGAGTTTTTACTTCTATATGTAAACTGCATGGAATATACTTGTATTCAATGTGAATACACTGTTATACCATGAGTTTTTAGTTCTATATGTAAACAGCATCAAATATACTTGTATTCAATGTGAATACACTGTTATACCATGAGTTTTTACTTCTATATGTAAACATGCATGAAATATACTTGTATTCAATGTGAATACACTGTTATACCATGAGTTTTTACTTCTATATGTAAACAGCATGAAATATACTTGTATTCAATGTGAATACACTGTTAATACCATGAGTTTTTACTTCTATATGTAAACAGCATGGAATATAACTTGTATTCAATGTGAATACACTGTTATACCATGAGTTTTTACTTCTATACGTAAACTGCATGGAATATACTTGTATTCAATGTGAATACACTGTTATACCATGAGTTTTTACTTATATATGTAAACTGCATGGAATATACTTGTATTCAATGTGAATACACTGTTATACCATGAGTTTTTACTTCTAATATGTAAACTGCATGGAATATACTTGTATTCAATGTGAATACACTGTTATACACATGAGTTTTTACTTCTATATGTAAACAGCATCAAATATACTTGTATTCAATGTGAATACACTGTTATACCATGAGTTTTAGTCTACTTCTATAGTAAACTGCATGAAATATACTTGTATTCAATGTGAATACACTGTTATACCATGAGTTTTTACTTCTATATGTAAACTGCATGGAATATACTTGTATTCAATGTGAATACACTGTTATACCATGAGTTTTTACTTCTATATGTAAACAGCATCAAATATACTTGTATTCAATGTGAATACACTGTTATACCATGAGTTTTTACTTCTATATGTAAACTGCATGGAATATACTTGTATTCAATGTGAATACACTGTTATACCATGAGTTTTTACTTCTATATGTAAACTGCATGGAATATACTTGTATTCAATGTGAATACACTGTTATACCATGAGTTTTTACTTCTATATGTAAACAGCATGAAATATACTTGTATTCAATGTGAATACACTGTTATACCATGAGTTTTTACTTCTATATGTAAACAGCATCAAATATACTTGTATTCAATGTGAATACACTGTTATACCATGAGTTTTTACTTCTATATGTAAACTGCATGGAATATACTTGTATTCAATGTGAATACACTGTTATACCATGAGTTTTTACTTCTATATGTAAACTGCATGGAATATACTTGTATTCAATGTGAATACACTGTTATACCATGAGTTTTTACTTCTATATGTAAACTGCATGGAATATACTTGTATTCAATGTGAATAACACTGTTATACCATGAGTTTTTACTTCTATATGTAAAACTGCATGGAATATACTTGTATTCAATGTGAATACACTGTTATACCATGAGTTTTTACTTCTATATGTAAACAGCATCGAAATATACTTGTATTCAATGTGAATACACTGTTATACCATGAGTTTTTACTTCTATATGTAAACTGCATGAAATATACTTGTATTCAATGTGAATACACTGTTATACCATGAGTTTTTACTTCTATATGTAAACAGCATCAAATATACTTGTATTCAATGTGAATACACTGTTAATACCATGAGTTTTTACTTCTATATGTAAACAGCATCAAATATACTTGTATTCAATGTGAATACACTGTTATACCATGAGTTTTTACTTCTATATGGTAAACTGCATCGGAATATACTTGTATTCAATGTGAATACACTGTTATACCATGAGTTTTTACTTCTATATGTAAACTGCATCAAATATACTTGTATTCAATGTGAATACACTGTTATACCATGAGTTTTTACTTATATATGTAAACTGCATGGAATATACTTGTATTCAATGTGAATACACTGTTATACCATGAGTTTTTACTTCTATATGTAAACAGCATCAAATATACTTGTATTCAATGTGAATACACTGTTATACCATGAGTTTTTACTTCTATATGTAAACTGCATCAAATATACTTGTATTCAATGTGAATACACTGTTATACCATGAGTTTTTACTTCTATATGTAAACTGCATGGAATATACTTGTATTCAATGTGAATACACTGTTATACCATGAGTTTTTACTTCTATATGTAAACTGCATGGAATATACTTGTATTCAATGTGAATACACTGTTATACCATGAGTTTTTACTTCTATATGTAAACAGCATCAAATATACTTGTATTCAATGTGAATACACTGTTATACCATGAGTTTTTACTTCTATATGTAAACTGCATGAAATATACTTGTATTCAATGTGAATACACTGTTATACCATGAGTTTTTACTTCTATATGTAAACAGCATCAAATATACTTGTATTCAATGTGAATACACTGTTATACCATGAGTTTTTACTTCTATATGTAAACTGCATCAAATATACTTGTATTCAATGTGAATACACTGTTATACCATGAGTTTTTACTTCTATATGTAAACAGCATCAAATATACTTGTATTCAATGTGAATACACTGTTATACCATGAGTTTTTACTTCATATGTAAACTGCATGGAATATACTTGTATTCAATGTGAATACACTGTTATACCATGAGTTTTTACTTCTATATGTAAACTGCATGAAATATACTTGTATTCAATGTGAATACACTGTTATACCATGAGTTTTTACTTCTATATGTAAACTGCATGGAATATACTTGTATTCAATGTGAATACACTGTTATACCATGAGTTTTTACTTCTATATGTAAACAGCATGAAATATACTTGTATTCAATGTGAATACACTGTTATACCATGAGTTTTTACTTCTATATGTAAACTGCATGGAATATACTTGTATTCAATGTGAATACACTGTTATACCATGAGTTTTTACTTCTATATGTAAACTGCATGAAATATTACTTGTATTCAATGTGAATACACTGTTATACCAATGAGTTTTTACTTCTATATGTAAACTGCATCAAATATACTTGTATTCAATGTGAATACACTGTTATACCATGAGTTTTTACTTCTATATGTAAACTGCATGGAATATACTTGTATTCAAATGTGAATACACTGTTATACCATGAGTTTTTAGTTCTATATGTAAACAGCATCAAATATACTTGTATTCAATGTGAATACACTGTTATACCATGAGTTTTTACTTCTATATGTAAACTGCATCAAATATACTTGTATTCAATGTGAATACACTGTTATACCATGAGTTTTTACTTCTATATGTAAACAGCATCAAATATACTTGTATTCAATGTGAATACACTGTTAATACCATGAGTTTTTACTTCTATATGTAAACAGCATGGAATATATACTTGTATTCAATGTGAATACACTGTTATACCATGAGTTTTTACTTCTATATGTAAACTGCATGGAATATACTTGTATTCAATGTGAATACACTGTTATACCATGAGTTTTTACTTCTATATGTAAACTGCATCAAATATACTTGTATTCAATGTGAATACACTGTTATACCATGAGTTTTTACTTCTATATGTAAACTGCATGGAATATACTTGTATTCAATGTGAATACACTGTTATACCATGAGTTTTTACTTCTATATGTAAACAGCATCAAATATACTTGTATTCAATGTGAATACACTGTTATACCATGAGTTTTTACTTCTATATGTAAACTGCATGGAATATACTTGTATTCAATGTGAATACACTGTTATACCATGAGTTTTTACTTCTATATGTAAACAGCATCAAATATACTTGTATTCAATGTGAATACACTGTTATACCATGAGTTTTTACTTCTATATGTAAACTGCATCAAATATACTTGTATTCAATGTGAATACACTGTTATACCATGAGTTTTTACTTCTATATGTAAACTGCATCAAATATACTTGTATTCAATGTGAATACACTGTTATACCATGAGTTTTTAATCTTCATATGTAAACTGCATGAAATATACTTGTATTCAATGTGAATACACTGTTAATACCATGAGTTTTTACTTCTATATGTAAACTGCATGAAATATACTTGTATTCAATGTGAATACACTGTTATACCATGAGTTTTTACTTCTATATGTAAACTGCATGGAATATACTTGTATTCAATGTGAATACACTGTTATACCATGAGTTTTTACTTCTATATGTAAACTGCATGAAATATACTTGTATTCAATGTGAATACACTGTTATACCATGAGTTTTTACTTCTATATGTAAACTGCATCAAATATACTTGTATTCAATGTGAATACACTGTTATACCATGAGTTTTTACTTCTATATGTAAACTGCATGGAATATACTTGTATTCAATGTGAATACACTGTTATACCATGAGTTTTTACTTCTATATGTAAACTGCATGAAATATACTTGTATTCAATGTGAATACACTGTTATACCATGAGTTTTTACTTCTATATGTAAACTGCATCGAATATACTTGTATTCAATGTGAATACACTGTTATACCATGAGTTTTTACTTCTATATGTAAACAGCATCAAATATACTTGTATTCAATGTGAATACACTGTTATACCATGAGTTTTTACTTCTATATGTAAACTGCATGAAATATACTTGTATTCAATGTGAATACACTGTTATACCATGAGTTTTTACTTCTATATGTAAACTGCATCAAATATACTTGTATTCAATGTGAATACACTGTTATACCATGAGTTTTTACTTCTATATGTAAACAGCATCAAATATACTTGTATTCAATGTGAATACACTGTTATACCATGAGTTTTTACTTCTATATGTAAACTGCATGAAATATACTTGTATTCAATGTGAATACACTGTTATACCATGAGTTTTTACTTCTATATGTAAACTGCATGGAATATACTTGTATTCAATGTGAATACACTGTTATACCATGAGTTTTTAGTTCTATATGTAAACAGCATCAAATATACTTGTATTCAATGTGAATACACTGTTATACCATGAGTTTTTACTTCTATATGTAAACTGCATGAAATATACTTGTATTCAATGTGAATACACTGTTATACCATGAGTTTTTACTTCTATATGTAAACAGCATCAAATATACTTGTATTCAATGTGAATACACTGTTATACCATGAGTTTTTACTTCTATATGTAAACAGCATCAAATATACTTGTATTCAATGTGAATACACTGTTATACCATGAGTTTTTACTTCTATATGTAAACAGCATCAAATATACTTGTATTCAATGTGAATACACTGTTATACCATGAGTTTTTACTTCTATATGTAAACTGCATGAAATATACTTGTATTCAATGTGAATACACTGTTATACCATGAGTTTTTACTTATATATAAACTGCATGAAATATACTTGTATTCAATGTGAATACACTGTTATACCATGAGTTTTTACTTCATATGTAAACTGCATCAAATATACTTGTATTCAATGTGAATACACTGTTATACCATGAGTTTTTACTTCTATATGTAAACTGCATGAAATATACTTGTATTCAATGTGAATACACTGTTATACCATGAGTTTTTACTTCTATATGTAAACTGCATCAAATATACTTGTATTCAATGTGAATACACTGTTATACCATGAGTTTTTACTTCTATATGTAAACAGCATCAAATATACTTGTATTCAATGTGAATACACTGTTATACCATGAGTTTTTACTTCTATATGTAAACAGCATCAAATATACTTGTATTCAATGTGAATACACTGTTATACCATGAGTTTTTACTTCTATATGTAAACTGCATGGAATATACTTGTATTCAATGTGAATACACTGTTATACCATGAGTTTTTACTTCTATATGTAAACAGCATCAAATATACTTGTATTCAATGTGAATACACTGTTATACCATGAGTTTTTACTTCTATATGTAAACTGCATCAAATATACTTGTATTCAATGTGAATACACTGTTATACCATGAGTTTTTACTTCTATATGTAAACTGCATGAAATATACTTGTATTCAATGTGAATACACTGTTATACCATGAGTTTTTACTTCTATATGTAAACAGCATGAAATATACTTGTATTCAATGTGAATACACTGTTATACCATGAGTTTTTACTTCTATATGTAAACAGCATGAAATATACTTGTATTCAATGTGAATACACTGTTATACCATGAGTTTTTACTTCTATATGTAAACTGCATCAAATATACTTGTATTCAATGTGAATACACTGTTATACCATGAGTTTTTACTTCTATATGTAAACAGCATGGAATATACTTGTATTCAATGTGAATACACTGTTATACCATGAGTTTTTACTTCTATATGTAAACAGCATCAAATATACTTGTATTCAATGTGAATACACTGTTATACCATGAGTTTTTACTTCTATATGTAAACTGCATGGAAATATACTTGTATTCAATGTGAATACACTGTTATACCATGAGTTTTTACTTCTATATGTAAACAGCATCAAATATACTTGTATTCAATGTGAATACACTGTTATACCATGAGTTTTTACTTCTATATGTAAACTGCATCAAATATACTTGTATTCAATGTGAATACACTGTTATACCATGAGTTTTTACTTCTATATGTAAACAGCATCAAATATACTTGTATTCAATGTGAATACACTGTTATACCATGAGTTTTTACTTCTATATGTAAACTGCATGGAATATACTTGTATTCAATGTGAATACACTGTTATACCATGAGTTTTTACTTCTATATGTAAACTGCATCAAATATACTTGTATTCAATGTGAATACACTGTTATACCATGAGTTTTTACTTCTATATGTAAACTGCATGAAATATACTTGTATTCAATGTGAATACACTGTTATACCATGAGTTTTTACTTAATATGTAAACTGCATGGAATATACTTGTATTCAATGTGAATACACTGTTATACCATGAGTTTTTACTTCTATATGTAAACAGCATGAAATATACTTGTATTCAATGTGAATACACTGTTATACCATGAGTTTTTACTTCTATATGTAAACAGCATCAAATATACTTGTATTCAATGTGAATACACTGTTATACCATGAGTTTTTACTTCTATATGTAAACAACATCGAATATACTTGTATTCAATGTGAATACACTGTTATACCATGAGTTTTTACTTCTATATGTAAACAGCATCAATATACTTGTATTCAATGTGAATACACTGTTATACCATGAGTTTTTACTTCTATATGTAAACTGCATGGAATATACTTGTATTCAATGTGAATACACTGTTATACCATGAGTTTTTACTTCTATATGTAAACTGCATCAAATATACTTGTATTCAATGTGAATACACTGTTATACCATGAGTTTTTACTTCTATATGTAAACTGCATGAAATATACTTGTATTCAATGTGAATACAACTGTTATACCATGAGTTTTTACTTATATATGTAAACTGCATGAAATATACTTGTATTCAATGTGAATACACTGTTATACCATGAGTTTTTACTTCTATATGTAAACTGCATGGAATATACTTGTATTCAATGTGAATACACTGTTATACCATGAGTTTTTACTTCTATATGTAAACTGCATGAAATATACTTGTATTCAATGTGAATACACTGTTATACCATGAGTTTTTACTTCTATATGTAAACTGCATCGAAATATACTTGTATTCAATGTGAATACACTGTTATACCATGAGTTTTTACTTCTATATGTAAACAGCATCAAATATACTTGTATTCAATGTGAATACACTGTTATACCATGAGTTTTTACTTCTATATGTAAACTGCATGGAATATACTTGTATTCAATGTGAATACACTGTTATACCATGAGTTTTTACCTCATATGTAAACGCATGAAATATACTTGTATTCAATGTGAATACACTGTTATACCATGAGTTTTTACTTCTATATGTAAACAGCATCAAATATACTTGTATTCAATGTGAATACAACTGTTATACCATGAGTTTTTACTTCTATATGTAAACTGCATGGCATCAAATATACTTGTATTCAATGTGAATACACTGTTATACCATGAGTTTTTACTTCTATATGTAAACTGCATCAAATATACTTGTATTCAATGTGAATACACTGTTATACCATGAGTTTTTACCTCTATATGTAAACTGCATGGAATATACTTGTATTCAATGTGAATACACTGTTATACCATGAGTTTTTACTTCTATATGTAAACAGCATCAAATATACTTGTATTCAATGTGAATACACTGTTATACCATGAGTTTTTACTTCTATATGTAAACTGCATGAAATATACTTGTATTCAATGTGAATACACTGTTATACCATGAGTTTTTACTTCTATATGTAAACAGCATCAAATATACTTGTATTCAATGTGAATACACTGTTATACCATGAGTTTTTACTTCTATATGTAAACTGCATGGAATCAAAATACTTGTATTCAATGTGAATACACTGTTATACCATGAGTTTTTACTTCTATATGTAAACTGCATGAAATATACTTGTATTCAATGTGAATACACTGTTATACCATGAGTTTTTACTTCTATATGTAAACTGCATCAAATATACTTGTATTCAATGTGAATACACTGTTAATACCATGAGTTTTTACTTCTATATGTAAACAGCATCAAATATACTTGTATTCAATGTGAATACACTGTTATACCATGAGTTTTTACTTCTATATGTAAACTGCATGGAATATACTTGTATTCAATGTGAATACACTGTTATACCATGAGTTTTTACTTCTATATGTAAACTGCATCAAATATACTTGTATTCAATGTGAATACACTGTTATACCATGAGTTTTTACTTATATATGTAAACTGCATGAAATATACTTGTATTCAATGTGAATACACTGTTATACCATGAGTTTTTACTTCTATATGTAAACAGCATCAAATATACTTGTATTCAATGTGAATACACTGTTATACCATGAGTTTTTACTTCTATATGTAAACTGCATGAAATATACTTGTATTCAATGTGAATACACTGTTATACCATGAGTTTTACTATTCTATATGTAAACAGCATCAAATATACTTGTATTCAATGTGAATACACTGTTATACCATGAGTTTTTACTTCTATATGTAAACAGCATCAAATATACTTGTATTCAATGTGAATACACTGTTATACCATGAGTTTTTACTTCTATATGTAAACAGTGCATCAAATATACTTGTATTCAATGTGAATACACTGTTATACCATGAGTTTTTACTTCTATATGTAAACTGCATGAAATATACTTGTATTCAATGTGAATACACTGTTATACCATGAGTTTTTACTTCTATATGTAAACTGCATGAAATATACTTGTATTCAATGTGAATACACTGTTATACCATGAGTTTTTACTTCTATATGTAAACAGCATCAAATATACTTGTATTCAATGTGAATACACTGTTATACCATGAGTTTTTACTTCTATATGTAAACTGCATGAAATATACTTGTATTCAATGTGAATACACTGTTATACCATGAGTTTTTACTTCTATATGTAAACAGCATCAAATATACTTGTATTCAATGTGAATACACTGTTATACCATGAGTTTTTACTTCTATATGTAAACTGCATGAAATATACTTGTATTCAATGTGAATACACTGTTATACCATGAGTTTTTACTTCTATATGTAAACTGCATGGAATATACTTGTATTCAATGTGAATACACTGTTATACCATGAGTTTTTACTTCTATATGTAAACAGCATCAAATATACTTGTATTCAATGTGAATACACTGTTATACCATGAGTTTTTACTTCTATATGTAAACTGCATCAAATATACTTGTATTCAATGTGAATACACTGTTATACCATGAGTTTTTACTTCTATATGTAAACTGCATCAAATATACTTGTATTCAATGTGAATACACTGTTATACCATGAGTTTTTACTTCTATATGTAAACAGCATGAAATATACTTGTATTCAATGTGAATACACTGTTATACCATGAGTTTTTACTTCTATATGTAAACTGCATGGAATATACTTGTATTCAATGTGAATACACTGTTATACCATGAGTTTTTACTTCTATATGTAAACAGCATCAAATATACTTGTATTCAATGTGAATACACTGTTATACCATGAGTTTTTACTTCTATATGTAAACTGCATCAAATATACTTGTATTCAATGTGAATACACTGTTATACCATGAGTTTTTACTTCTATATGTAAACTGCATGGAATATACTTGTATTCAATGTGAATACACTGTTATACCATGAGTTTTTACTTCTATATGTAAACAGCATCAAATATACTTGTATTCAATGTGAATACACTGTTATACCATGAGTTTTTACATTCTATATGTAAACTGCATGGAATATACTTGTATTCAATGTGAATACACTGTTATACCATGAGTTTTTACTTCTATATGTAAACAGCATCAAATATACTTGTATTCAATGTGAATACACTGTTATACCATGAGTTTTTACTATTAATAGTAAACTGCATGGAATATACTTGTATTCAATGTGAATACAACTGTTATACCATGAGTTTTTACTTCTATATGTAAACAGCATCAAATATACTTGTATTCAATGTGAATACACTGTTATACCATGAGTTTTTACTTCTATATGTAAACTGCATGAAATATACTTGTATTCAATGTGAATACACTGTTATACCATGAGTTTTTAGATCTTCATATGTAAACAGCATCAAATATACTTGTATTCAATGTGAATACACTGTTATACCATGAGTTTTTACTTCTATATGTAAACTGCATGAAATATACTTGTATTCAATGTGAATACACTGTTATACCATGAGTTTTTAATTCTATATGTAAACTGCATGAAATATACTTGTATTCAATGTGAATACACTGTTATACCATGAGTTTTTACTTCTATATGTAAACAGCATCAAATATACTTGTATTCAATGTGAATACACTGTTATACCATGAGTTTTTACTTCTATATGTAAACTGCATGGAATATACTTGTATTCAATGTGAATACACTGTTATACCATGAGTTTTTACTTCTATATGTAAACAGCATGAAATATACTTGTATTCAATGTGAATACACTGTTATACCATGAGTTTTTACTTCTATATGTAAACTGCATGGAATATACTTGTATTCAATGTGAATACACTGTTATACCATGAGTTTTTACTTCTATATGTAAACTGCATGGAAATATACTTGTATTCAATGTGAATACACTGTTATACCATGAGTTTTTACTTATATATGAAACTGCATGGAATATACTTGTATTCAATGTGAATACACTGTTATACCATGAGTTTTTACTTCTATATGTAAACAGCATCAAATATACTTGTATTCAATGTGAATACACTGTTATACCATGAGTTTTTACTTCTATATGTAAACTGCATGAAATATACTTGTATTCAATGTGAATACACTGTTATACCATGAGTTTTTACATTCTATATGTAAACTGCATCAAATATACTTGTATTCAATGTGAATACACTGTTATACCATGAGTTTTTACTTCTATATGTAAACTGCATCAAATATACTTGTATTCAATGTGAATACACTGTTATACCATGAGTTTTTACTTCTATATGTAAACTGCATCAAATATACTTGTATTCAATGTGAATACACTGTTATACCATGAGTTTTTACTTCTATATGTAAACTGCATGAAATATACTTGTATTCAATGTGAATACACTGTTATACCATGAGTTTTTACTTCTATATGTAAACAGCATGAAATATACTTGTATTCAATGTGAATACACTGTTATACCATGAGTTTTTACTTCTATATGTAAACTGCATGAAATATACTTGTATTCAATGTGAATACACTGTTATACCATGAGTTTTTACTTCTATATGTAAACTGCATGAAATATACTTGTATTCAATGTGAATACACTGTTATACCATGAGTTTTTACTTCTATATGTAAACTGCATCAAATATACTTGTATTCAATGTGAATACACTGTTATACCATGAGTTTTTACTTCTATATGTAAACTGCATGAAATATACTTGTATTCAATGTGAATACACTGTTATACCATGAGTTTTTACTTCTATATGTAAACTGCATCAAATATACTTGTATTCAATGTGAATACACTGTTATACCATGAGTTTTTACTTCTATATGTAAACAGCATGAAATATACTTGTATTCAATGTGAATACACTGTTATACCATGAGTTTTTACTTCTATATGTAAACTGCATGGAATATACTTGTATTCAATGTGAATACACTGTTATACCATGAGTTTTTACTTCTATATATATAAACAGCATCAAATATACTTGTATTCAATGTGAATACACTGTTATACCATGAGTTTTTACTTCTATATGTAAACTGCATGAAATATACTTGTATTCAATGTGAATACACTGTTATACCATGAGTTTTTACTTCTATATGTAAACATGCATCAAATATACTTGTATTCAATGTGAATACACTGTTATACCATGAGTTTTTACTTCTATATGTAAACAGCATCAAATATACTTGTATTCAATGTGAATACAACTGTTATACCATGAGTTTTTACTTCTATATGTAAACAGCATCAAATATACTTGTATTCAATGTGAATACACTGTTATACCATGAGTTTTTACTTCTATATGTAAACAGCATCAAATATACTTGTATTCAATGTGAATACACTGTTATACCATGAGTTTTTACTTATATATGTAAACAACTGCAAAGGAATATACTTGTATTCAATGTGAATACACTGTTATACCATGAGTTTTTACTTCTATATGTAAACTGCATGAAATATACTTGTATTCAATGTGAATACACTGTTATACCATGAGTTTTTACTTCTATATGTAAACTGCATCAAATATACTTGATATTCAATGTGAATACACTGTTATACCATGAGTTTTTACTTCTATATGTAAACTGCATTGAAATATACTTGTATTCAATGTGAATACACTGTTATACCATGAGTTTTTACTTCTATATGTAAACAGCATCAAATATACTTGTATTCAATGTGAATACACTGTTATACCATGAGTTTTTACTTCTATATGTAAACAGCATCAAATAATACTTGTATTCAATGTGAATACACTGTTATACCATGAGTTTTTACTTCTATATGTAAACTGCATGAAATATACTTGTATTCAATGTGAATACACTGTTATACCATGAGTTTTTACTTCTATATGTAAACAGCATCAAATATACTTGTATTCAATGTGAATACACTGTTATACCATGAGTTTTTACTTCTATATGTAAACAGCATCAAATATACTTGTATTCAATGTGAATACACTGTTATACCATGAGTTTTTACTTCTATATGTAAACAGCATGGAAATATACTTGTATTCAATGTGAATACACTGTTATACCATGAGTTTTTACTTCTATATACGTAAACTGCATGGAATATACTTGTATTCAATGTGAATACACTGTTATACCATGAGTTTTTACTTCTATATGTAAACTGCATGGAATATACTTGTATTCAATGTGAATACACACTGTTATACCATGAGTTTTTACTTCTATATGTAAACTGCTCTGGAATATACTTGTATTCAATGTGAATACACTGTTATACCATGAGTTTTTACTTCTATATGTAAACTGCATCAAATATACTTGTATTCAATGTGAATACACTGTTATACCATGAGTTTTTACTTCTAAAATGTAAAACTAAAATGGAATATACTTGTATTCAATGTGAATACACTGTTATACCATGAGTTTTTACTTCTATATGTAAACTGCATCAAATATACTACTTGTATTCAATGTGAATACACTGTTATACCATGAGTTTTTACTTCTATATGTAAACTGCATGAAATATACTTGTATTCAATGTGAATACACTGTTATACCATGAGTTTTTACTTCTATATGTAAACAGCATCAAATATACTTGTATTCAATGTGAATACACTGTTATACCATGAGTTTTTACTTCTATATGTAAACTGCATCAAATATACTTGTATTCAATGTGAATACACTGTTATACCATGAGTTTTTACTTCTATATGTAAACAGCATCAAATATACTTGTATTCAATGTGAATACACTGTTATACCATAGAGTTTTTACTTCTATATGTAAACTGCATGGAATATACTTGTATTCAATGTGAATACACTGTTATACCATGAGTTTTTAGTTCTATATGTAAACAGCATCAAATATACTTGTATTCAATGTGAATACACTGTTATACCATGAGTTTTTACTTCTATATGTAAACTGCATGGAATATACTTGTATTCAATGTGAATACACTGTTATACCATGAGTTTTTACTTCTATATGTAAACTGCATGGAATATACTTGTATTCAATGTGAATACACTGTTATACCATGAGTTTTTACTTCTATATGTAAACTGCATGGAATATACTTGTATTCAATGTGAATACACTGTTATACCATGAGTTTTTACTTCTATATGTAAACAGCATCAAATATACTTGTATTCAATGTGAATACACTGTTATACCATGAGTTTTTACTTCTATATGTAAACAGCATGAAATATACTTGTATTCAATGTGAATACACTGTTATACCATGAGTTTTTACTTCTATATGTAAACAGCATGAAATATACTTGTATTCAATGTGAATACACTGTTATACCATGAGTTTTTACTTCTATATGTAAACTGCATGGAATATACTTGTATTCAATGTGAATACACTGTTATACCATGAGTTTTTAATTCTATATGTAAACTGCATGGAATATACTTGTATTCAATGTGAATACACTGTTATACCATGAGTTTCTTAGTTCTATATGTAAACAGCATGAAATATACTTGTATTCAATGTGAATACACTGTTATACCATGAGTTTTTACTTCTATATAGTAAACTGCATGGAATATACTTGTATTCAATGTGAATACACTGTTATACCATGAGTTTTTACTTCTATATGTAAACAGCATCAAATATACTTGTATTCAATGTGAATACACTGTTATACCATGAGTTTTTACTTCTATATGTAAACTGCATCAAATATACTTGTATTCAATGTGAATACACTGTTATACCATGAGTTTTTACTTCTATATGTAAACTGCATGGAATATACTTGTATTCAATGTGAATACACTGTTATACCATGAGTTTTTACTTCTATATGTAAACTGCATGGAATATACTTGTATTCAATGTGAATACACTGTTATACCATGAGTTTTTACTTCTATATGTAAACAGCATCAAATATACTTGTATTCAATGTGAATACACTGTTATACCATGAGTTTTTACTTCTATATGTAAACTGCATGAAATATACTTGTATTCAATGTGAATACACTGTTATACCATGAGTTTTTACTTCTATATGTAAACTGCATCAAATATACTTGTATTCAATGTGAATACACTGTTATACCATGAGTTTTTACTTCTATATGTAAACAGCATCAAATATACTTGTATTCAATGTGAATACACTGTTATACCATGAGTTTTTACTTCTATATGTAAACAGCATCAAATATACTTGTATTCAATGTGAATACACTGTTATACCATGAGTTTTTACTTCTATATGTAAACTGCATCAAATATACTTGTATTCAATGTGAATACACTGTTATACCATGAGTTTTTACTTCTATATGTAAACAGCATCAAATATACTTGTATTCAATGTGAATACACTGTTATACCATGAGTTTTTACTTCTATATGTAAACTGCATGGAATCAAATATACTTGTATTCAATGTGAATACACTGTTATACCATGAGTTTTTACTTCTATATGTAAACTGCATGGAATATACTTGTATTCAATGTGAATACACTGTTATACCATGAGTTTTTTACTTCTATATGTAAACTGCATGAAATATACTTGTATTCAATGTGAATACACTGTTATACCATGAGTTTTTACTTCTATATGTAAACTGCATCAAATATACTTGTATTCAATGTGAATACACTGTTATACCATGAGTTTTTACTTCTAATAGTAAACTGCATGAAATATACTTGTATTCAATGTGAATACACTGTTATACCATGAGTTTTTACTTCTATATGTAAACTGCATCAAATATACTTGTATTCAATGTGAATACACTGTTATACCATGAGTTTTTACTTCTATATGTAAACTGCATGGAATATACTTGTATTCAATGTGAATACACTGTTATACCATGAGTTTTTACTTCTATATGTAAACAGCATCAAATATACTTGTATTCAATGTGAATACACTGTTATACCATGAGTTTTTACTATCAATAGTAAACTGCATGGAATATACTTGTATTCAATGTGAATACACTGTTATACCATGAGTTTTTACTTCTATATGTAAACAGCATCAAATATACTTGTATTCAATGTGAATACACTGTTATACCATGAGTTTTTACTTCTATATGTAAACTGCATCAAATATACTTGTATTCAATGTGAATACACTGTTATACCATGAGTTTTTACTTCTATATGTAAACAGCATGGAATATAACTTGTATTCAATGTGAATACACTGTTATACCATGAGTTTTTAGTTCTTCATATGTAAACAGCATCAAATATACTTGTATTCAATGTGAATACACTGTTATACCATGAGTTTTTACTTCTATATGTAAACAGCATGAAATATACTTGTATTCAATGTGAATACACTGTTATACCATGAGTTTTTACTTCTATATGTAAACTGCATGAAATATACTTGTATTCAATGTGAATACACTGTTATACCATGAGTTTTTACTTCTATATGTAAACTGCATGGAATATACTTGGATTCAATGTGAATACACTGTTATACCATGAGTTTTTACTTCTATATGTAAACTGCATGGAATATACTTGTATTCAATGTGAATACACTGTTATACCATGAGTTTTTACTTCTATATGTAAACAGCATCAAATATACTTGTATTCAATGTGAATACACTGTTATACCATGAGTTTTTACTTCTATATGTAAACAGCATCAAATATACTTGTATTCAATGTGAATACACTGTTATACCATGAGTTTTTACTTCTATATGTAAACTGCATGGAAATATAACTTGTATTCAATGTGAATACACTGTTATACCATGAGTTTTTACTTCTATATGTAAACAGCATCAAATATACTTGTATTCAATGTGAATACACTGTTATACCATGAGTTTTTACTTCTATATGTAAACAGCATCGAAATATACTTGTATTCAATGTGAATACACTGTTATACCATGAGTTTTTACTTCTATATGTAAACAGCATCAAATATACTTGTATTCAATGTGAATACACTGTTATACCATGAGTTTTTACTTCTATATGTAAACTGCATGGAATATACTTGTATTCAATGTGAATACACTGTTATACCATGAGTTTTTACTTCTATATGTAAACTGCATCAAATATACTTGTATTCAATGTGAATACACTGTTATACCATGAGTTTTTACTTCTATATGTAAACTGCATGCAAATATACTTGTATTCAATGTGAATACACTGTTATACCATGAGTTTTTACTTCTATATGTAAACTGCATCAAATATACTTGTATTCAATGTGAATACACTGTTATACCATGAGTTTTTACTTCTATATGTAAACTGCATGAAATATACTTGTATTCAATGTGAATACACTGTTATACCATGGAGTTTTTACTTCTATATGTAAACTGCATTCAATATATCTTGTATTCAATGTGAATACACTGTTATACCATGAGTTTTTATTCTATATGTAAACTGCATGGAATATACTTGTATTCAATGTGAATACACTGTTATACCATGAGTTTTTACTTCTATATGTAAACTGCATGAAATATACTTGTATTCAATGTGAATACACTGTTATACCATGAGTTTTTACTTCTATATGTAAACTGCATGAAATATACTTGTATTCAATGTGAATACACTGTTATACCATGAGTTTTTACTTCTATATGTAAACAGCATCAAATATACTTGTATTCAATGTGAATACACTGTTATACCATGAGTTTTTACTTCTATATGTAAACTGCATGGAATAAAATACTTGTATTCAATGTGAATACACTGTTATACCATGAGTTTTTACTTCTATATGTAAACAGCATCAAATATACTTGTATTCAATGTGAATACACTGTTATACCATGAGTTTTTACTTATATAGTAAACTGCATGGAATATACTTGTATTCAATGTGAATACACTGTTATACCATGAGTTTTTACTTCTATATGTAAACTGCATCAAATATACTTGTATTCAATGTGAATACACTGTTATACCATGAGTTTTTACTTATATATTAAACTGCATGGAATATACTTAGTATTCAATGTGAATACACTGTTATACCATGAGTTTTTACTTCTATATGTAAACAGCATCAAATATACTTGTATTCAATGTGAATACACTGTTATACCATGAGTTTTTACTTCTATATGTAAACTGCATGAAATATACTTGTATTCAATGTGAATACACTGTTATACCATGAGTTTTTACTTCTATATGTAAACAGTGCATCAAATATACTTGTATTCAATGTGAATACAACTGTTATACCATGAGTTTTTACTTATATAGGTAAACTGCATGGAATATACTTGTATTCAATGTGAATACACTGTTATACCATGAGTTTTTACTTCTATATATAAACTGCATGGAATATACTTGTATTCAATGTGAATACACTGTTATACCATGAGTTTTTAGTTCTATATGTAAACAGCATCAAATATACTTGTATTCAATGTGAATACACTGTTATACCATGAGTTTTTACTTCTATATGTAAACTGCATGGAATATACTTGTATTCAATGTGAATACACTGTTATACCATGAGTTTTTACTTCTATATGTAAACTGCATGGAATATACTTGTATTCAATGTAAATACACTGTTATACCATGAGTTTTTAGTTCTATATGTAAACTGCATGGAATATACTTGTATTCAATGTGAATACACTGTTATACCATGAGTTTTTAGTTCTATATGTAAACTGCATGGAATATACTTGTATTCAATGTGAATACACTGTTATACCATGAGTTTTTACTTCTATATGTAAACTAGCATGGAATATACTTGTATTCAATGTGAATACACTGTTATACCATGAGTTTTTACTTCTATATGTAAACTGCATCAGCAACCGTTCCAAAGCGTTTA